>NC_057807.1:490519935-490551202 GCF_018294505.1 Triticum aestivum
GGGAGGTCCAGAGAGCGAGGGAGAAGTGAGAGGGGGTCGAGGAGGCGCGTGGCGTCACCGGGGCGTCGAGGAGGAGCCAGGCAGGCTGGGAGGGAGGAGGTGGCCGGGGCGCGTGGCCTGCGCGCGCCACCGAGCAGCTTCGGGGTGAGGGGGAGGAAGACGACAGGGGGAGAAGCGGCGGTGGGCTGGGCCGCTGGAGGAGCTGGGCCAGGTAAGTGGGCGCCAGGTAAGATGCTCTGTTTGATTTTTTCCTTTTGTTTTGTTTTATTAAATTTCGTTTTGCCACTGTTTTGAATTTAAAAATAATTCAAACAATGCCAAAAGCTCCTCTGAATATTTTTATTTTGCTAGATGGACTTTTCCAAAAGCTCATAAAATATTTCAGGGATATTTGAAATTATATTCTAATTATATGAATATAATTCAAATTCAAATAGCTAATGAATTAAATTCAAAGTCCCAAAAATAAATCCTTAAAAATGTTCAATATTTTGGTTGGGACCAGAACCCTTGCCAAAAATTATCAAACATTTAAGAAGAGCATTTTGGAACAATGAATGAGATTTTTAGGGTTTTTGCCCTTCTTTTATTTAGGGTCTTGAGGCTTCCAATTTCCCTTAGTTCAAGTTTCAAAATTTAAACATGATGCAAACACCAGGCAGCACCAGAAGCTAGGGATGTGACACACGTTCAGTATGGCCGTCCCACCGCCCGGCGTCCACCCTGGCGAGCTGGCGCTGGCCGTCTCCAGATCCTGGGCCAACAGGCCAGAGCCCACGGCCGCCTGCGGGTCCAGAGCTGAAGTCTCCTTCCCTGCGCGCCGACGAGACGGCGACAGGACCACAAGATCTGCCCTCACAGACGGCTCGCCTCCAGCCGGCTACTCAGGCGGCGCATCAGGCCGGCCGCCTTGGCCCGCTCCAGTCAGCGACGGTGGTGCCGCCCTTCTCTCCAGGATGACTGCATCGTCCTCCTCCCTCTCCATCACCGGTTGGTCGCGGCTGGCTTCCTCTGGCGGGGCCACGGGGATATCGGGAGCCACGGTGCGGAGGGGGATGACGAGCTGCCGAGGCTGGTTCCGCAGGGCTTTCGCCGCCCTCTCCGCGGCTGCGGCTCCCGCTTGGGCCTTGGTCGTCGCATCGGCTTGTGCCTCCGCCGACTCCTCCGTCGTCTCCTGAGCCGCCCTGGCGGCGGCCGCCCTCTGCTCCTCCACCTACCGTTCCTGATGTGCCTCCCGCGTGTTTCGCTCCATCGCTGCTTGAAGATCGGCACGGGGGTCCACGCGGCGGGCGCTCGCAGATCCCCCGGTACCTCCAACTACGGAGGCGGCAGTGGTCCGCTCGAGAGAGAGCGGAGCCCTGTTTGATAAGTCAAGAAAAAGGCTTAGAAGAATGACAACCGAAGAGAAAAAAGAAAGGCGTGAGAGAATTGATACTTATGCAGAAACCACTTGCGGCTGCTTCACCACCTTGCGGAAGCGGGCTGCCTTCGCGGCCGCCTCGTCCCGCTTGGTCGCCGCCACAGTACCCCTGGGCTTCTTCGGCCGACTGCCAAAGAGGGTCGGCGTGGCCCGGCGTTTCTGCACGCCGCCACGAACAGCCGGCACGGCAGACGAGCCCGCGCCCTGATGATCGGACGCCGACTGACGGTGCGGAACAACGTCGGCTTCATCGTCATCCGGCCAGTCCTCGAAGGCGGCCCCGAACCCGGAGCCACCTGCCTCGCCGCCTCCCCTACGGCGTTGTCGTCTAAGGCGGCCGCCCCCAGGTCGGGATCGTCAAAGTCGTCCATCGCATGGTCGGGCACGAACTGGCGCTTCACCCACGCGGCTCCAGCGGCCTGTCAAAGAAGGGGGCTCTGTTAAAAACAAGCCGACTAGTCAAGAGTCGGCCAGTAGGAACTCGGCAACAATAGAAGAAGAAAAGAAGGGAAGCTTACCGAAGGCGGAGGATTGGCGCGAGAATATGGCTCCTTGCCGAACCGCCACTCCTCGGTGAGCTTGCAGTTGGCGATATAATTCACCATGTAAGATACCTCGGCGTGAGGCATCTCCTTGGTGCTTAGCCGACTCGGGTCGAATCGGCCGCTCATCTGGCAAATCATGTGAGGGCGGCCTTGCAGTGGGAGCACCCGGCGCTCCACGAAGGCGGCTATCAGATCAGGCCCGGTCAGGCCCTTCGATTGGACCATCACCCGGAGCCATGCGAAGGCGGCAGCACCAGGCGGAGACAGCGACCTGGCTCGGAAGGACCATGAAGGCGGCCTCCCAGCCGGCGGGCCGGCTGAGTAAGCCGGCAGATTGACGAAGTCGCCCTATGGAGCGACGTTCTTCACGTAGAAGTAAGACTTTTGCCAGAGCTTCACCGACTAGATCAACGCGATGGGCGTAAACGGATTGTCGACCGTCGATCTCCGCACGACGATGAAGGCGCCGCAGGGAGTGGGCACGCCCGCGAAGACGGTGCCAAGTTTGCACTGGAAGAACTCCCCCCAAAGCTCGAGTGTGGGGAGGACGCCAAGGAAGCCTTCGCACAGAGTGATGAAGGCCGACAGCAGCACCACCGCATTTGGGTGAGGTGGTGCAGCTGAAGATGATAGAACTCGAGGAAGGAGCGAAAGAAACCGCTCGCCGGCAGGCCAATGCCGCGCAGGCAGTGCGAGCGGAAGATTATCCGCTCCTCCTCCTCCTCCGGTGCCGACGAGATCTCCCTCTCTGGCGCGAGACGGACCCGTAGATAGTCTTTGCCCGGCAACCACCGCGTCTTGCGGAGGAAGTTGACGTGGTCCTCATGGACATTGGAGCCATCCCAGGAGCTGGACCGCGCCATGAGGACAAAGAGGCGAAGAGAAGGGCTCGACGGTGGAGGGCGCGTGATTCAGCTCCAGCCAAGCTACGGCGCACCAAAAAAATGGGTGGAGGGGCGGCGCGGTGGCGAGCAGTTGCAGCGACGGAGAGAAGGAAGAAGAAGAAAATGGCGGAGCGAGGGCGAGCGTGCGAGCGTCTGCCGCTCCCTCTCCTCCCCCTACTTATAGCCTCGTACGGCGAAGCCGAGGAGGCGAGGCGTGGGGGGACATGGGATTAACTGCGCCCATTCCCCCACGTCCCACCATTATTACGCCTTAAACAACGTGCAGAAACCGCCGTCGGAAGGCCCCGGCCGCAGAAGATCCACACTTGGGCCGAGGCATGGAGGTGGCGGGCCTCGGCCTGCGGCGACATCCCGTCGTGCGCGTGGGCTGGCAGGCTCCTCCAGCCGAAGGGTGCCATGTGGCGTGCAGGCAGCGGGCGGCCAGCCCACAGCCTGGCTTGCGCGCCAGCTGGTTCCAGCCTTCAGGCTCCAAAAAGCCCCGCCGAGATGGCACGACTGATCAAAGCTGGCTCCTAGCTGCCGGCTCTTCGGGATAGGAAGCTGATTGAGCTTCTCGTTCCCCTTCAGCCATGAAGCCCAACCAGCTTCGGGGACTACTGTCAGAGTAAACGACCACGGGTAGCCTAGCCGGCTCCCTTTGGCCCTTCGAAAAAATAACAGGCCGATCGAGCCTTCGAGCACCCAAGACACGGGGACGCCTTCCTCCGGCCGGCTGTCTCACAGGCTGACTACCGGAAGGCGGCCTGACCCTAAACTCTCATGGAGGAGGCCACGATAGGGCCGACTCCAAGAAGCCGGCCATGAAAGGACCGACTCCAAGAAGCTGGCCCCTGGTAGGCGGCCAGGATCGTGCCCTCAAAGTCTGCACCCCCATGATGATGATGGGACAGGGCGTGGAAACAGTGAAGCCTGCCACCCCTGAATTCTGGAGCACGCATGGCTACAGTATGCCGTACGGGGTAGCCATCACCCGTCTGGCGTGGTACTATTTCCATGCTGACCATGACGCCCTCCACGACGGGCAGCCAGTACGGCCCGCAGGCGGCGGGCCCCTTCGGTCTGAGAGACGCCCGAAGGCGGCCATGCCTCCCCCAGTCGGCCCGGGATGCGGCCGGCTTCCAATAGTCGGCTTGTTCCCCTCCTCGAAGCACGCGTGCCATTAAGGAGACAAGACGAGGTAAGGCTACAGTGAGAGCCCGCTAGGCGGCGGCACTGTAGCCATGCTTACCTCGACGAAGCCCTCATCATCCAGGGTGAGGCAACAGTAAACAGCCCCCGACAAGACCCCCAAGCGGTGGGGCCTGCTTGTCGGCCAAGAGGCCGGTAGCCGGCGGGACCCACCAGTCGGCGGGCCCCAGCGGCCGGCGGAGAAGCCGACGACCGTAGACACTGATGGCTAGGGCCCACGCCCAGCCGGGATTACCATTGTACCCCTGGAGGGTAGGCCTATATAAACCCCCCAGGGCACCCATGCAAAGGGTGGATCCCTGAGAGTTTTAGCCACCACATTGAGGAGAGAAGAGAGCTAGCCTTTCCCTTCTTCTCCTTTCACCAAACAGCTCAAGGAGCCTCTTGTATCCACTTATTGATCTAGTGATTATGCGGAGACCCCGTAAAGCAGGACTAGGGGTGTTATCTCCACGGAGAGCCCCAAACCTAGGTAAGATCCGTCGGCGTGCATGTCTTCGCCTTATCCTGTTTCCAGGCACCGGCGATGTCTTACTGGCTCCCACAATGATAAGCCACCCGTTGGCATATGTCGCACCTACCACCCGACAGCCATGGAGTGGGGATCTTGCGCTAGCACATACTCGTCAGCCTACGTGGGAGATCAAGGGCGTTCCGTCCGACACCCCGCCGCAGCTGAAGCGTCCGGAGGGCGGATGCACAAGCTGGAACGAAACTCCTGAAATGCCGGAGTGGGCAACCCCTTCGTCATGACGTCTGCGAATTGTTGCGTCGTCGGGACATGGAGGACTCGGAGCTGACCCAGGGGCACCTTCTCGCGTACAAAGTGGATGTCAAGCTCAATATGCTTCGTACGTCGATGATGCACCGGGTTGGCTGACATGTAAACGGACGAGATGATGTCGCAGTACCAGACGCAGGGGTTTCTCCATGCAATGCCAAACAGCTAGCTCTAACACAAACCAATCACTTTGCTGAATCGTGGTCATGTTCTGGCGTCTGCACGTATCGTGAAGTTGACAATATATAATACTGTAGGTACAATTTCAAAGGGTTAGCTCACCCACATCTTCTCCCATGGTTCCAACGTCAGTCGGGCGAACATCACCAATGGCCCACGTTAATTGGCACAGGAACATTCTGTCTTTCCGAGGCCCCAGCGGTATCTTCACGAACGAACTGGATCAAGAGATTGGGTGGGGATTGATAAACCCAGCCGGGAGGAGAGATCGGAGAAGAGAGATGAGAGGTACACAGAGGTTCAGTTACACAGGACATATATAATACCACAGCCATGCACACCCGGCCCTCGGTACATGCAGGGCGAGTGATGCATCATCCAACTTATCCCAACCTGCAACTCGGCTCATCTCCTTGAGTGGTGCTTGCTTTGCCAGCTCATCACCAGAAGTCCTCTTCTCGCTTGCTCACCACCACTGACATGATCACGGCGGCGACCCCAAAGCAATGGATCCAACGCCTTGATCAGGCTACATGACTGCCGCCTACGAGAATTGGCACCAGCACGTTCTTTCTTTTACTTAATTTCTCAAGGATTTATTTAGAGCACGGGATGTTGTGAACACATTAGGTGGCTCCCGTTTCTGAAGACAATGACGCTCCTATAGGTTCAGGTCACCTCTCGCGTGCTGCATCACATTGGCAGGCGCAGTGATGCCGTGTGTTGGTTGTGTCTATGTGAGAGAAGCCTGCTGGTTAACATCTTGGTATCCTCCAATATCTCACATAATTAAACATTCTAAACATACTAGTACTACTACCATAATAATAACATGGTGGAGAATAACTAACTAATTAAGCACAACTATTGGTTGCTAGCTAGTAGATATGCACTCAGCTGGCAAATTAAAGAAATCAGTCCAAGGTATATATAGATGCTTTCGTCCTGCAACAATGAATGCATGGTACACACAGATAAGCATGAGTACGTAGGAAGTCGAGATGCATATGGGCATGATAAAGTCTAAATTGTGTGAGCACATCACACAATTGTTTTCCACCAAAAGCTAACATGATCATATCTGAGAAATTAGTCATCACAATTTTGCAGCATGCATATCACCGTATCTTGTTTTCCCTTTGCTTTCTCTAGTACCACTCAAAGTTGCATTGCTTTAATTTGATCCATGGTCGAGCTCATAGAAAATTATAATTTGATGGATACAAATTGATTTTTTCTGATGAACACTATTGACATTTTTTCCATTAGATCCAGTTCAGTTTACCAGTGAGACACAAAACTATAAAATGGCAATTTGATTAGAATTTAATGCATGCAATATGTAAGGCTGGAGAAAAAAATCGCATAAAATGCCTAAGATGTATCGATATGCATGTGTCAGTTGTGTATTTTTGGTAGTAGAAGAAAATAGTTCGATATGAGTAAATAGAGATAAGCGGAAGCATTCATGAATTGTTATCATTGATGGACCAAATTCATGGTGACCGGAAGCAACCGAAATATGGTAGACTAAGAAGGGGCAACATATCAAGTAGAGGACAAACATAGATTTAGGCAAAAAGAATCAGCATATCTATGCTAATTAATGTGCTATGTGTAAGAGCAACTATATCATCCAAAGCAAGGATCATGGTGTTATGGCGGAAATAATAATACTTAGAAGAGAGAATTCAGCTTTACACAAATACCATCGACACGACCAGAAATATGTTATGATCGGAATGATGGGGATAGAGTGCTTTAGCACATTTCAGTGAGTACTCACTTATAAATACAATATGTTTTATATGCGGATCATAGTGGATGTTAGAGTAAAGTGAGCATGTATCTAAGAAATTTCATCAATGACATTGCACTAATTGAAAAAATTTAACTACAATACTACTAATGATAAAGCTGGTTTTCTATTTATTTAGTTATTTTTTATTAATGAATTAAAATTGTTACCTAAAGGGTGAATACAAATAAAGATACAACTTTGCTACCATGATATATTTTTATCTAGGCGAAAGAGTCCTCTCAATATTTATCTATTTTTATATTGGTTTTAGTATATTGGAACATAAAGATAGGTAGAGCAAGAAAACATGATGTTTACATCTAATACTTGGTTCAAAATTTCATAGAAAATATTTTAAAACCATTGTGTTGGTGTGTTCCTCCTCTAAAGTCTTACAAACTATATATCAACAATGAGTCAAGTGCATAGATTGAGAAGATCGTGCGCACTTAAACATTTCAAAATGCGCGCTTAATATATAAAAAACTATTTAGATTAGTGAAGTAAAATTAGTATGTTTTTATTTTCACAAATTATTTTCCATATTGGTACCAACATTTACAAATTTCATAAACATTTTTATATAAAGAAAAAATATCAAAGTTACATGAGAAAGACTGCCTCAAAATCTAGAATAACATGTATAATAGATTGGATGAAATCTAGCCGCGCAAAACCATGGGTCATGCTGCTAGTGTATATGATTTTCTGATCGAGCAGGTGCAACCCGTGGTGTGTGGCGATCGATGAACCATGAGGATGGGAAGGCGGAAGACATTCATCATGGTTGAGTGCCTTATTATATGTGTCTCACGTGAGTCTCATCAAGCTCGATCATCATTTATCTTACTTACTTTCGAAGGCCATTAATCTCATGTACGGTTGCTAATCCATCCCAACAGGTGATAATGATTGGTTTCTTAACAAACATTGGATGGCCGCATCAACCACTATAAATGTGCAATTAATATCCTGCAAAAAGGTAATATCATATCTAATACATGTAGTGCACGTACATGATTACTAGTAAAGAACTATTGAAGACATATAGTGTGATATCATGAAGGGGTGCGAGATCCCCAAACCTTGTCTTAAGCTACTCGGGGGGTAGGGGGGCTTTGCCCCCCTATCACTGACTAAACTAGTCATTCATAGTTTGGGAGTCATATATATTTTTGTTTGTTGGTGTTACATCTTGCAAAATGTATTTTAGTGGCATATTTTTGTGTGTTGCTAACTGATGAAGTCATGTACCTGGGGTAGGGTCATGGACCTGTCCAAGGTACCCTTCCCGAGGACATCTTTAGAAGAAGTCGTCTTCCAGTCGACCTAGAGGGACTCCACTCGATGAACTGGAAGACACTCGACGAACTTGAAGACACTCGACCACCAGGAGTTCAAGATCTACTCTGTATCCAAACAGTCTGTAATTAAGTAGTCTTTATGGTCACGATGACACTTTATGTAAGGCGTTACCAGTAACGCCAGACCTTAACGTACTTTAAACCCTCCGCTACGTGGGCTGGCTGGGATCTTGGCATCCTCTATATAAGCCACCCCCCTCCATTGGCAGAAGGGTTCGCACCCCTGTAACTCTCACGCATATAATCCAGTCGACCGCCTCCGGGCACCGAGACGTAGGGCTGTTACTTCCCCCGAGAAGGGCATGAACTTGTAAAGGACTTGCGTGAACAACTACTCCATAGCTAGGATCTTGCCTCTCCTTTAGTACCCCCTACACTACTGTCAGACTTAGAACCACGACAGTTGGCACCCACCGTGGGGGCCGGTGTCTTAGTGATTTATTGGAGAAGTTGCAATTTTTTTCCGATCGTCTTCGTCATGGTTTTAGGCGGAGTTTTGGTCGAGGGCCGCGAGATCCGTCTCAGCGCGCTCACGTTCATCGCCGACGACTCTGCCTGGCTTCAGGAGGCTCCGCTCGACGTCGACGCGCTCCCAGTCCATGGAGCGACGCACTTTCGCGCGTGCGTCCGTGGTGTCCTCCTGCGGCAACCGTCGACCCAGTATCGATCGGTTTTTGTGTCATCCTCCCTCCCAGCTTCCCGCCGATGCAAGCGCTCCGGTCGGTCGAGGCTTCAGTGGTGGGTGAGGCACGCGGTGGTTCGCTAGTCGACCGCCGCCCAAGTCGCGGCAATCGAGCCCGACGAATCTCTCTACGGCCTGTTCGACCTGTCGACTGGCTCCGCAGAGACTACATCCGAGTGCGACAGCAGTGATCCAGCGGTGGAGGTCCTGATGGTTAATGGACCACACGGTCCCCCCGGCTTTTCTGGCGCTGAGGGAGGTAACGGCGGAGGCGATCCGTCGCATCCCCATGAGGAATACCTTCCCGAGCCCCTCAATTCACTGCAGAGGGAAGAACTTCACCGCCGGGACATGGATGCCCTTCATACTGCTATCATTGGAGAAACCCCTGAGGCTCGCGCCTTGGCCAACTTGGCTGAGTGCACTCGACTGGAGAACCTTCAGCGAGCACTCGACGAGCGCGCGCTGCAACGAATTCCAGATTCCAGTCGACGCCATCTCTTTCCACCTCTGACTCAGGTATATCGAACTCCGATTCAGAATTTAGCAGCTGCAGCCCGTATAGCAGAATCAATTCAGCCTTCCCAGTCAGAGGCTGGCAGAGGCTTGATGCAAATCAGAGATTTGCTCCGGACAGCAAGAGATCAGAATTCAGCTGTATCATAGTCGCGGAACAGGATTCACAGCAGATCCGTGGCAGCGAATACGGTCCAGTCGGCTCATAGCCCCAAATCGCCCCCGAGGCGTGAAGGGCGTGGTGACCGGCATGATCAGTACAGGAACCATGAGCAGTATGATCACCGATTCGATCGCAATGATCGACGTCGAGTGCCTACTCCTCCCCCAAGGGGTGGATCTTATGTGCCTCGACAGCAGGATGATAGACGCCAGCACAGTGGCGGGCGAAGAATCCCAGTCGACCCCAGGGAACCAGGCTTTGATGCGAGATCCATCATCGTTCAAGGTCTGGTCGACAGGAACAGAGCTCACAGAGAGGGCAACGACAAAGATGTACCCACCAGCAGCCGAGTGCATGTCTCCAGACCAGAGTGTTTCAGCAGAGCCATCCGAGCCGCAGTGATTCCTCCCAACTTCAGGTTGGCGACTGGAGTCAGTAAGTTCAACGGTGAGTCTAAGCCTGATACTTGGCTTGAGGACTACCGAGTGGCTGTCCAGATCGGCGGCGGAAATGACGAGGTGGCTATGATACATCTGCTTCTTATGTTGGAGGGATCAGCCAGGGCATGGCTAAATCAGTTGACACCCAGCAGCATTTACACATGGGAGGACCTCTCCCAAGTGTTTGTCAGTACGTTCAAAGGAACGTGCAAGCGACCAGCAGGACTGACAGAGATGCAATCTTGTGTGCAGAAGTCGAATGAGACTCTGAGAGATTACATCCAGAGATGGATCACGTTGCATCACACAGTGGAGAATGTATCTGATCACCAGGCAGTCTGCGCCTTCAAGGAAGGCGTAAAGTACAGAGAGCTAAGCCTGAAATTTGATCGAACCGGAGACATGTCTCTGAGTCGAATGATGGAGATAGCCACCAAATATGCCAATGGTGAGGAAGAGGATCGGCTCCGGAGCGGCAAACACAAGTCAGTAGCCCAGGAAACCGGAGGAGGGAACTCCAGTCGGAAGCAAAAGCGGAAAGCCGAGCCAGCTGCTCCTGGAGAAACCTTAGCCGTGACTCAAGGAAAGTTTAAAGGAAAGCCCAAAAGACCTTGGAACCCCAAGAAAGTGAAGGATAAAGAGGGAAATGACGTGATGGATCTGCCATGTCACATCCACACGAAGAAAGATGAAGAGGGTAATTTCATTTACCCGAAGCATACCACTCGATAGTGCCGACTTCTGATACAGCAGTTCCAAGGGAAACAGCCCAAGGATAAGGAAAAGGAGTCAGACAAAGCTAAGGACAAGGGAGATAGTGATGAGGAATACCCTCAGTCAATTCTACTCTGGTGATTTTTGCTGACGTTGAGAGCAAAAGTCGACTGAAAGTTATAAACCAAGAGGTGAATATGGTTGCTCCAGCAACGCCCAATTATCTGAAGTGGTCTCAGACAACCATCACATTCGACCAGTCTGATCACCCGACGCACATAGCCACCCCTGGGAGGCAAGCTCTGGTGGTCGACCCAGTCGTTGAGGGCACTCGACTGACTAAAGTGTTGATGCATGGTGGCAGTAGTTTGAATATACTGTACGCTGAGACGCTGAAAGGGATGGGCATTCCGTTGTCCAGACTCAGCACAAGCAACATGAGTTTTTATGGAGTCATTCCTGGAAAGAAGGCCGCATCACTCGGCCAGATTGCTCTCAATGTAGTTTTCGGTGATTCCAAGAACTTCCGCAAAGAAAAGCTAACATTTGAAGTTGTAGACTTCCAGAGTGCCTACCACGCTATTCTGGGCAGGCCAGCTTATGCACGTTTTATGGCTCGAACATGCTACGTGTACCTCAAATTGAAGATGCCTGGCCCTAAAGGTGTCATCACTATTACTGGTAATCGCAAGAAGGCAGAAGAGTGCTTCCAGAAAGGCTCAAAGATCGCCGATGCTCAGATGGTGGCAGAAGAGTGGCAGGAACACCAGAGGAACACAGATCCGAGTGATTCGTTGCGAGCCAAGAAGCCCGCTACAGAATCAGCATTTCAGTTGTCCTGTGAGACAAAACCAATTCACATCCACCCGACCGACCCCAACGCTGCTCCGACTCACATCTCCACAACACTCGACCCTAAATAGGAAGAAGCGCTCATCCAGTTCCTCCGTGAGAACTGGGACATCTTTGCATGGAAACCTTCTGACATGCTAGGTGTACCCAGGGGGCTGGCTGAGCATCGTCTGCGAGTCGATTCAAAGGCAAAACCTGTCAAGGAACATCTGCGACGGTCCGCCGTCTAGAAAAGGAAGGCTATTGGCGAAGAGGTGGCTCGGCTCTTAGCAGCAGAGTTTATCCGAGAGATCTACCACTCCGAGTGGCTCGCCAATGTTGTCATGGTCCCCAAGAAGGACAAGTCACTTCGCATGTGCATTGACTTTAAACATATCAATCGGGCCTGCCCGAAGATCATTTTCCTCTTCCTCGCATCGACCAAATAGTCGACTCGACTATGGGATGTGAGCGACTGTCTTTCTTAGACGCTTATTCCGGGTACCATCAGATCCGTCTGTTTGGACCCGATGAGACCAAAACGGCTTTCATCACCCCATTCGGGTGCTTCTGTTATGTCACCATGCCATTCGGCCTCAAGAATGCCGGAGCCACGTTCATGAGGATGATTCAGAAGTGTTTGCTCACTCAAATCAGTCGGAATGTGGAAGCATACATGGATGACATTGTGGTCAAGTCACGGAAAGGTTCTGACCTACTGACTGACCTCACTGAAACATTTGCCAACCTCAGGAGGTATGATATCAAGCTTAATCCATCCAAGTACATTCGGAGTTCCTGGTGGAAAGTTACTCGGTTTTCTTGTTTCCGAACGAGGAATCGACGCAAACCCAGAGAAAGTGGGCACTATACTCCGAATGAAACGACCTGTGCATGTGCACGATGTTCAGAAGCTTACTGGTTGCTTGGCCGCTTTAAGTCGATTCATCTCTCGTCTTGGTGAGAAGGCATTACCTCTTGACCGACTGATGAAGAAGTCAGACAAGTTCGAGTGGACTCCTGAAGCTGATGTAGCGTTTGCAGAGTTGAAAACCCTGCTTTCCACCCAGCCGGTGCTTGCTGCCCCGATCAGCAAAGAGCCTTTGCTGCTTTACATTGCAGCCACAGGACAAGTCGTTAGTACAGTACTTATGTTCGAGCGGGAAGAAAAAGGGAAAGCCTTCAAAGTTCAGCGTCCAGTGTATTACATTTCTGAAGTCTTGACCCCATCAAAGCAAAGATACCCTCATTATCAGAAGCTCGTATATGGGATTTATATGACCACGAAGAAAGTTGCTCACTACTTCTCTGACCATACCATCACAGTCGTCAGCGACGCCCCCTTACCAGAGATTCTGCACAACAGAGATGCGACTAGTCGAGTGGCAAAATGGGCGATTGAACTCCTTCCCCTAGATATCAGATTTGAGGCAAAGAAAGCTATCAAGTCCCAAGCAATAGCATATTTCCTCGCCGAATGGACTGGACAGCAGTTACCGACTCAAGTTCACTCGGAGCACTATACTATGTTCTTTGATGGCTCTAAAATGCTGAATGGTTCCGGTGCCGGGGTAGTGTTGGTTTCCCCCCGAGGAGATAAGCTCAGATATGTACTCCAGATTCACTTTAATTCTTCCAACAACGAAGCAGAATACGAAGCACTTTTGTATGGGTTGCGTATGGCCATTTCACTCGGTGTCCATCGCCTCATGGTTTACGGCGACTCAGATTTAGTGGTTAACCAAGTGATGAAGGAGTGGGACATCAGAAGCCCAGCCATGACTGGTTACTGCAACGGAGTCAGAAAGCTGGAGAAGAAATTCGAGGGATTAGAGCTCCATCACGTCCCCCAACTGAAAAATCAAGCAGCTGATGACTTGGCGAAGATAGGTTCCAAAAGAGAAGCCATCCCCAGTGGCGTATTTTTGGAGCATGTTAACGCGCCGTCAGTTCAAGAAGATCCTTTCACTGAAGAAGCCCCGCAGCCAAAAAGTGCCACAGATCCGACTGAAGTCGAGGTCCCAGCTGTGGTCGACTTAATCATGGAAGTTCTGGTTATCACTCCCGACTGGACAGTGCCCTACATTGCGTATATTCTAAGTAAAGAGCTCCTAGAGGATGAAGAAGAGGCTCGGCAGATCGTCCGTCTATCCAAGGCCTTTACCGTCATGAGGGGACAGTTGTATAGAGAAAGCGTGACTGGAGTCAGCCAGAAATGCATAACACCGGAAGAGGGTCGGATGATTCTCAACGACATCCACTCGGGGACCTGTGGCCATCATGCGTCCTCTCGGACCATTGTGGCTAAAGCATACCGAGCGGGTTTTTACTGGCCCAGAGCAAATGAAATGGCAAAAGAGATAGTTGACAAGTGTGAAGGATGTCAGTTCTACTCCAACATGTCACACAAACCCTCCTCAACCTTGAACACCATCCCAATCGTCTGGCCTTTCGCTGTTTGGGGGTTAGATATGGTTGGACCACTGAGAACTGGCAGGAGCGGCTTCACCCATGTACTGGTGGCAGTCGACAAGTTCACCAAGTGGATCGAAGCCAAGCCCATTAAGAATCTTGATGCTGGCACTGCCATCAGCTTCATCAGAGAATTAATATTCAGATATGGAGTTCTGCATAGCATCATCACTGATAATGGGTCAAACTTCGACTCCGGTCAATTCAAAGCCTTCTGCGCTTCTCAAGGCACATGAGTCGATTACGCTTCAGTCGCCCACCCCCAGTCGAATGGACAAGCAGAAAGAGAAAACGGCCTAATTCTCAAAGGACTGAAACCCCGGTTGATGCGCGACCTCAAGCACGCAGCAGGCGCGTGGGTGGAAGAACTTCCATCAGTTCTTTGGGGATTGAGGACTACTCCAAATCGGTCAACTCGGAGGACTCCGTTCTTTCTGGTCTACGGAGCTGAGGCGGTTCTGCCAAGTGACCTGCTTCACAATGCACCGTGAGTCGAGCTCTACTCTGAAGCTGAAGCAGAACAAGCCCGGCAGGATGCAGTCGACCTTCTAGAAGAAGAAAGAGAGATGGTCATGATCCGATCGACCATCTATCAGCAAGACTTGCGTCGATTCTACGCCAGAAATGTGAAGAGCCGAGCCTTCCAAGAAGGAGACTTGGTCCTCCGAGTGGACCAGCAGAAGCCACACAAACTCGCCCCTACTTGGGAAGGCCCCTTCATTGTTACCAAAGTTCTCCACAACGGAGCATACCGTCTTTACAACGTCGATCGCCAGATTGACGAGCCACGAGCTTGGAATGCGGATCTACTCCGCCCCTTTTATACTTAAGTATTCACTCGGATGAGTTGTAATAAAAGTACTTCTCTAGTTTATTTATCAAAGATAAGAGTTTTATAATTTTCCCAGTGATTGTTGTTACTTTTGTCCACATAAAGAAGTCCGCCAGCGGGTGGCTTAGCTGCGAATCCGTTTCGCCTAAGTTTGTAAAAGAAAATCCTACCGAGTGGTAAGCCAGCCTTCCACTCGGAGGCTTAGCTGCGAATCCGTTTCGCCTAAGTTTAAACAAAATCCTACCGAGTGGTAAGCCAGCCTTCCAGTCGGAGGCTTAGCTGCAGTCCAAGTACTCGCCTAAGTTTAAACAAAATCCTACCGAGTGGAGAGCAAACCTCCCACTCGGGGGCTTAGCTGCAGCCTGGTGCTCGCCTAAGTTTTTGAAAATCCTACCGAATGGAGAGCAAACCTCCCACTCGGGGGCTTAGCTGCAACCTAGTGTTCTCCTAAGTATAAAATACAACGTGCGCTCCGCAAGGAGGACGAAGCGCAGGTCGACTGCTACCTTCTCCTTCCGAGCTACGCCACAAATACAACGTACGCTCCGCAAGGAGGACGAGGCGCAGGTCGACTCCTACCTTCTCCTTCCAAGCTACGCCACAAATACAACGTACGCTCCGCAAGGAGGACGAGGTGCAGGTCGACTCCTGCCTTCTCCTTCTGAGCTACGCCACAAATACAACATGCGCTCCGCAAGGAGGACGAGGCGCAGGTCGACTCCTGCCTTCTCCTTCCGAGCTACGCCACAAATACAACATGCGCTCCGCAAGGAGGACGAGGCGCAGGTCAACTCCTGCCTTCTCCTTCCGAGCTACGCCACAAATACAGCATGCGCTCCGCAAGGAGGACGAAGCGCAGGTCGACTGCTATCTTCTCCTTCGGAGGTACACCATGGAAATCCTACCGAGTGGAGAGCAAACCTACCACTCGGGGGCTTAGCTGCATCCCAGTGCTCGCCTAAGTTTTTTAAAATCCTACCGAGTGGTGAGCAAACCTCCCACTCGGGGGCTTATCTGCAGCCCGGTGCTCGCCTAAGTTTCTGAAATCCTACCGAGTGGAGAGCAAACCTCCCACTCGGGGACTTAGCTGCAGCCCAGTGCTCGCCTAAGTTTCTGAAATCCTACCGAGTGGTGAGCAAACCTCCCACTCGGAGGCTTAGCTGCAGCCCAGTGCTCGCCTAAGTTTTTAAAATCCTACCGGGTGGTGAGCAAGCCTCCCACTCGGGGGCTTAGCTGCAGCCCGGTGCTCGCCTAAGTTTCTGAAATCCTACCGAGTGGAGAGCAAACCTCCCACTCGGGGGCTTAGCTGCAGCCCAGCGCTCGCCTAAGCATGACGAGTACAAGTCGATTGCAATTTGTGCTTCGTCCCTACCTGCCAAAGAGCATCACAAACACTAGTATATATTCCAAGCAAAGGATGATGATCGTTCGAAGGCAGAAGCAAACATATTCAACAGCAAACCTAAGTTCAGATAACGTCTTATGGATCCAGAAGTGCTCAGGCACCAAGCCTATTAAAGTTTGTCGGTTACAAAAACCACTCGGCATTCCGAGGCAAATTTAAAGCATCAAGCATAGAAGTTTTTTACCCCTCCTGTGGAGGGCTGGAAGGCGCAACGAACTCGTCCAGGTCGATTCCATCTGTGATCCGAGTGGCAGCAGCGATGAAGGTCTCCATGAAGGATCGGAAGTCATGCTTCTTGGTATTGGCAACCTTGAGAGCTGCCAGCTTGTCCTCTCGCGCATCCTTGCAGTGAACACGGACCAGAGATAGAGCAACGTCAGCACCACACCTGGCAGAAGACTTCTTCCATTCTTGCACTCGACTTGGAACTTCGTTCAGTCGAGTCATCAGGGACTCAAGGTCATTCTGAAGTGCTTCTCCTGGCCAGAGCGCCGTGTCGATGCGTGACGTCGCAACCTTCAGCCTTGCAAGATAGTCAACAACGGCAGCAACGTGAGACTCGAGTCGGAGCACGTTCATGGCAGTTTCATCCTTCACAGGATAGTTGATGGGATCTAGGCTCGTCTCCAGTCGACCAGTCTCCTCCTCAAAGTTCTGGCAGAACTCTGTAGACACAACCCCAAAGTTAAGGCAGCAGTTTGGTGGTGAGGCCAAAATTAAAAAGCTTGTCAGATACAAAGGGTTACCTTCAAGCATGAGGAATAGCTTCTTGGCGAGTCCTCCCAGATAAGCCTCCAGATCATTCTTCTTTCCCACCAGTTCGCTAGCTTTGTCACTCACGACCATCTTGTCATTCTTCAGTCGAGTGACCTCCTGGTTGGCCACGTCGAGAGCAGCTTTCAGATTAGTGTTTTCCTCTTCAAGTTTGCTGATCGAAGCCAACTTTTCTTCTGCAAGCCTGGTCTTCTCGGAAGCTGCTTTCTGCGCCTCAGCGAGGTCAAGATCCTTCTTCTTCAGAGAATCCCTTGGTTTATCTGTAAAATCACAGTAAGATCAGACTCGGGGATGGACAAGAAGCAAAGGCAGTCGTCAAGATTCTCACCAAACATACCTTTTGCCTTGCCTTCGTGAAGTTCTCCTGGACAAGCTTCAGGTCAAGTTCGAGTTGGATATGCTTGTTCTCCAATTCAGTATAACGAGCTGCAAGCTCGCAAGATTTCTGCAAAAAACCAATCGACAGACGTCAAAGATAGGTCACTTCCGAGTGACTAAGAGAAAAATCATAGTATTTCTAAGACTACAGCCGAATCTACACATTCAACTGTAGTCTCGGGGACTACACCCAATGAGTGCACTCAGCGTGCCCCCACTAGTTCTATTAGCTAGACTCAGAGTCGGTCAGTCGAGCTAGACTCAGAGTCGGTCAGTCGACACAAAAAAGAGAGAGAGTGTTCTTCAGACCATAGTCGACTGCCAGCAGTCGACCACAGTCTCGGGGACTACACCTAGTGGGTGCACTCAGCGTGCCCCCACCGGTTTATGATTCCATTCGACCAGTTCGAGTGAAGACAGTAATAAAAAAAAGCTCAAGACATAAAGACTATGGTCCACTGCCAGCAGTCGACCATAGCCTTGGGGACTACACCCAGTGGGTGCACTCAGCATGCCCCCACCAATCCAGAATCTCAATCGACACACCCAGTGGGCGTACGACAGATACTTAGATTTTCAGAAAGAAAAGTTTTCAGATACCATATCCTAATAGAACAGTCAGTGATCGACCAACCTGAACATTGCTCTGAAGGGCTGAACTGGCGTCATAAGCTGCTTGACTGGCGTCTTGGATCGCCTTCACTTGCTCCATCATAACCCCCGCCTGGCATATGGCTTCTTTAGCAGCGCTTGCTTGGTCTTCAGGGATGTGGTGGGTAGAGAAAAGTGAAGGCTGACCAGCACTCGACGACGAAGGGCGAGCACTCGTCAGCGGCACCGCAAAGGATACGGTAGGCCGAGTGACGTTGTCCCCCTCCACAACCAACGTCTCAGGTGCTGATACGACCTGAGCTTCCTTGCCAGTAGACGCTCTCCTATTCCTCCTCTGCCTCAGTGGTTCCTCATCTTCATCGTCATCAGGAAGATCAATGATGATATTAGATGGAGCTGCAGAAAAGAGTCAAAGTTAAAAACGAAGATCCCACCGACTGAAAACGAAACTTCAAAGGTCATACCAGGGTTGGAAGTGACGGCATCCTCCATTTCTTGATCTTCAGGTCTGGTCGAGGTATCAGAAGTAGCAGCACTGCAGTTTCAGAAATCAGTCGGTCAGCTAACGAATCGACCAAGAATAAATCCATGAGAAACAAGAGGACACAAGTTATGTCATTACCCAGAAATAGTGGGAATCACCATCTTCATCTTCGGCAAAGCCTTCATCGGCTTTGACGGCACCACTCGAGATTGCTTCGACGCTTTCTCAGTCGGCGCCAGAGAGGTCGTCCGAGGACGCTTGGTCGATTGCACAACAGGTGCGGCCCCCTTGCCGCGCTCGACCGCAGGGTCATGGGCAAGTTTGGACCTTCTTTCAGAACGGGGAGGCACAACTTCCTCCTCCTCTTCCTCCTCCTCCTCCTCATCGGAGCATGCATCTTCATCGCCCTCATCGCCATCCGATTCCCACTCCTCCTGACTTTCACCTCCACTTCCTTCCTCCTCCTCGGTCTATGCTTGCGCCCCGTTGGGCATCAAATACAACTCAGTGGTAGCCTGAAGGACAACAAACAAGACAAAAGTCGATTGACTGATCTGCAGCAAAACAGAATGGACAAAACATGATTATAGTTGGAGATAAGTGGTCATACCTTGTCTGGTTCATAAGACTGGTCAAGTGGCGGGATCCTCCTGGCCCCACGAGGGTTGTCCTTGTTCCCTGTGATGGCAGTCATCCACCTCTCCAGTGTGATATCGTCGACCTCCTCTGGGTGGACCCTAGTGGTGTCTTCAGTACCAGAGTACAACCACATCAGGTGGCCCCAGTATTGGAGTGGTTGGATGCACCGTCGAAGGAAAACCTCCAGAAGATCCATGCCAGTCACACCGTCGCGAATGAGTTGGACTACATGCTCCATCAACATTTTAACCTGAGCCTTCTCCTCCGGAACTACTTTCAAAGAAGACGGCTTGTTCACTCGACTCATGGAGAAGGGAGGGAGCCCAGTCGACTGCCCTGGCGTCGACTGGTCTTGGCAATAGAACCAGGTCTACTGCCACCCTCTAACTGACTCGGGAAGGGTCATAGCTGGAAAAGCACTCTTACTCCTCATCTGGACCCCAAGACCCCACACATCTGGATTACTTGGGTTCTCTCGTCATTTGGATTAGCCTTTTTCACCGTCTAAGAGCGACAAGTGAATATGTGTTTGAAAAGGCCCCAGTGCGGCCGACAACCCAAGAAGTTTTCGCACAAAGACACGAAAGCGGCGAGATAGGCAATGGAATTGGGTGTGAAGTGGTGGAGCTGAGCCCCGAAGAAGTATAGAAACCCCTGAAATAAAAGATGCGGCGGCAGAGAAAACCCACGATCGACATGAGTCGCTAAGAGGACACACTCACCCTCCTGAGGCTGCGGCTGCCACTCCATCCTCGGAAGCCTCGCTGCCCCGTGCTCGATCAGCCCTTCATTGGCCAGGTCGTCGAGATCCTTCTAGGTGATGGTCGAGCGGATCCAATCCCCCTGGATCCAACCTTGCGGCAGGCGGGACCGCGACGAGGATCCGCCCCGACTGATCGCTCTCCCCTTCGCCTTTGCCGTCGCCTTCTTCACCCGCTCCAAAGCCACCGTCTACTCTTTCACCATTGTTGCCGACGAGGCTGGTACGGAGCAGCGGCGTTGAACAGATGGCAAGCGCAGCGGATGAATCTGAAGACGGGGGAGGGGAAAATGAGGGAACACTGTTCAAAAACCTCCACCCGGTTCCTTATATGGAGTCGCTTCCGAGTGGCTGGCTGGTAGGCCCGGGCAATCCTATCAAATTCCAAAACAGTCGCGTGAGTGATACGTGGTGAAAAAGGCGGTGCGGGAATCGAGACGTCTCTGCCTTATCCCATCCGAGTACCGCGGCCTTCTCCGCTTCGCGTGCTTCCCAAAATTCGGATCCCACTAAATCCGCTAACCGCAGGGCAACTTGTCAGACGGAAGATCTCCTGCGATCCATCGCTCGGAAATCTCCAAGTTCATAAAGTTCACTCGACAGATATAAAGAATGGATCAAGGTGACTGAAAGAAAAGTTGACACCCTCACTTAAAAGTCATTGATCCAGAGTAAGACACATTTACAGCACCAGAAAACAGGTCGGAAAGATTATCAACTCCTTCCTCACTCAAACCTCGATCCATTCAGGGGCTAATGATGAAGTCATGTACCTGGGGTAGGGTCATGGACCTGTCCAAGGTACCCTCCCCGAGGACATCTTTAGAAGAAGTCGTCTTCCAGTCGACCTAGAGGGACTCCACTCGACGAACTGGAAGACACTCGACGAACTTGAAGACACTCGACCATGAAGACTCACTCGACCACTAGGAGTTCAAGATCTACTCTGTATCCAAACGGTCTGTAATTAAGTAGTCTTTATGGTCATGATGACACTTTATGTAAGGCATTACCAGTAACGCCAGACCTTAACGTACTTTAAACCCTCCTCTATGTGGGCTGGCTGGGGTCTTGGCATCCTCTATATAAGCCACCCCCTCCTCTGGCTGAAGGGTTCGCACCCCTGTAACTCTCACGCATATAATCCAGTCGACCGCCTCCGGGCACCGAGACGTAGGGTTGTTACTTCCTCCGAGAAGGGCCTGAACTCGTAAAGGACTTGCGTGAACAACTACTCCATAGCTAGGATCTTGCCTCTCCTTTAGTACCCCTACACTACTGTCAGACTTAGAACCACGACACTAACAAAATCGTCCTTGTAACTTCTAATTGCTGCTCTTCCTCGGCTGATAGTGGCGCTCATTGCCGGTCCATTAGATAGCCTTTATAATTGGATTTGGAACATTGTTTATAAAGGCTACATTATAAAGAATATGGTCCAAATGCAATACATTATCCCAATAAAACATGAACAAACATGAGCAAGTACCATGAAACTAACACCCATATAGCTTCTACTGATGTTCAATGAGATCCTTGCGAAGATGCTCATGTGATCTCCGGTCTTTAATCTTCTGGTACACCTCAAGAAAAAAACTAAAGTCAGTCTGGGTTCCTATGTAGTCTGACGGTGATGCGAACATAATCATACTCGTAGTCCAAATGCGCACTCCTCTCATCCTTGATTGTCATGTTATGGAGGCTCACACTGCCTATCGTGATATTTTCCAAGGTCTTCTTTCCCATAAGCGAGTGGTCCTCAAACAATTGCAAACCGAGTTCATAACACGTTAAATGCTCTCTCAATGCCCTTCCTGCTTCTTGAGAATAGCATCTCTTCTTGCCATGGGGGTTTGTAATTTTCTTGACAAATGTTTCTGGAAGGAAATATGCCATTAGCTAGATCGCAACCCACTGCACTAGCATCAACACAATATCCTCCTCTTCTTGTCTTCGGCGAAATCATTTAAGGACGCATAATCATAAAAATAACTCTCCTATTGAGCTATCCACCTCATCCATACAAATTTTAAATCCAATGTCATCTACACCACTCTGCACAAATCTAGCAACCCAATATGCACAAAGTCAAACCAAATGTACCTTCGAGCAACCTCGTCGTCACTGAATAGGCAAGGGAAAGTTGGCAGACATCCTTTGCCCGAGGAGCGTGGGGCAGGAAAGATGACTCGAGCTCAGCGCCCAAAGGAAGGGAGACACAAACAAGAAGGAGCTTGGGTGGGCGCCTAGACATCAATGGAAGGAGGAGTTGCCAATGGCAGACAATGCATGGAGACATTGTCCAGCATGTCTGGGAAAGAAGGAACGATGTCGGAGGCATGCTCGCGGTGAGCTCCCGTGGCATGACATGGTGGGTGCCGGATGGGAAGCTCACCACATGAAGCGGCGAGGTGCAGCGACAACGAGAACAAGTCTGCAAGAACGAGCGGTGCCACATGGTGGCAGCCCTGCGGTAAAAACTGTGGTGATGTGATGAGGTGAGCGGCGACGGGAATTCGGGCGTGCCTTGAAACTTTATTGGCGCTAAAATTTAGTGAACTAGATGATTTCCTCCGTGTTACTGCAGAACCTTGCTAAAAGAAATGCAGAAAAATTGCTAGAAAAACATGTATAAGTAATGAAAAGCGAATGTATGCTTAAAAATACAAAGGGTATAAAAAATAAAAGAAAATTGCATTTAAAATAACCTCATTTCTAACAAAAATGTAAAGGGTGAACTACATTGGTATGCTGCAATAGTCCAACATATATATTTCAATACAAAATCTATTGCAAAAGTTAACCTATGACTAACATGCATGAATTGATGATGTCGCAGCATTGCATGCATAAAGTAATGCAAAAACAAAGTAATTTATAATTTGCATGCATGAATAGATGATATGGCAGCGTTGAATGCATAGAGAAATGCATGTCGAAAAAATAGTGGGTTTAGCTATTTAGGAATAGAAGATAGAGTGCACTACAAAAAATCCCCCTTCTCCGAATACAAAGACTAAGAGCATTTGCAGTCAGGCCTAGCAAATCCGGCCACCTAAATGTTCGCGGATGCGTGTGGGCACGTCCGCGGACAGTGACTAATCGCCCCACATTTTGTTGCCTCCGCAGACGTCCCTTCATATCTGGGACCCCAAAACCATGCAATCCATGCAACATAGAAAAACTACATAGAACGGCATAAACAAACATAGTAACAAAGACATAGTTAATGCAACCAAAACAATCATCACAGTTCATTGTCAGACAAGACAGGACTAGATTCATACTAAAAAGGCTAAATATAAACTGAGACAGAGAGGGGCATCGAACATCAGCACTTATGTGTTTGTCCCTTGCCCTTGCAGTTGCTGGTGCGGCTGTAACCCTCCGTGGAGGTGTCGGCGGTAGGAAGGGCTTCCTCGTCGAAGTCATCGTTAGAAGAGATGATGCAAACATTCGGCGGACCACACGCGCCTGCTCCTTCACCGGTCGGGTGGCCTTCGCTTCTGCCGCTGCCTTATCCGGCGCCCGTGCTCCGACTTCTCAATGGCAAGCCGGATGGCATTCGCGTTCTTGCGTTGGAGCATCCATGCATTGATCTCTGCCGTGTTCAAGAAGCGGCGGAGGACCACCACGAGAAGTGCGCCGGTCTCTGCCCTGGTGAATGTAGGAGCCAAATCCGACAGATCACTAGGTAGAGGATTCTAAGCTGGATGTCTTAGTGCGAGGGTAACAGGGACACATGATTTTACTCAGGTTCGAGCTCTCCAAGGAGAGAATACCCTATGTCTTTCTGGTATATTTGTTGGGAGTGACCCTTAGGTAGGCTCAAGGACACTAGTCCACTTTTCAAAACATAGGGATGGCTAGCGCCCCTCAGTTCGGCTGGCCCTCCAGCCAGCTCCCCAGCTGGACTGGCTGGGCACGGCTGTTGGGAAACGTAGCATGCAATTTAAAAAAAATCCTACACTCACGCAAGATCTATCTAGGAGATGCATAGCAACGAGAGGGGAAGAGTGTGTCTACGTACCCTCGTAGACCAAAGTGGAAACGTTTGACAACGCGGTTGATGTAGTCGAACTTCTTCTAGCTCCAACCGGTCAAGCACCGAATGTACGGCACCTCCGAGTTCTGCACACGTTTAGGGTGATGACGTCCCTCGCCTTCTTGATCTAGCAAGGTGTCGAGGAAGTAGATGAGTTCCGTCAGCACGACGGCATGGTGACGGTGATGGTGAAGTGATTCTCGCAGGGCTTTGCCTAAGCACCGCAAAACTATGACCAGGGGTGTAAATTGTGGAGGCGGGCGCCGCACATGGCTAACGATTGTTATTGTGTGTTGTAGTGGTGCCCCCCTCCCCCACCTATATATAGGTTGGAGGGGAGGAGAGGCAGCCAAGGGGGCGCCCCAAGTAGGATGAATCCTACTTGGGGTCCTCCCCAATTCGGCTTCCCCCCTTTCCATGTATGCACGAAGGGGAAGGAAAGAGGAGGGTGAGGGAAGGAAGTGAGAATCCTAATCCACACTTTCCTTTCCCTTTCCCCGTTTCCTTCTCCTCCTCCTATGGCCATATAGGGCGCACCAACCCTTTGTGGGCTGGTGTGTTCCTTCACAAGGCCCATATGACCCATAGGATTGTCGGGGGTACCCGAAACACCTTCTGGTGACTCGATAAGTACATGATACCCTCTAGAACACTTCTGGTGTCCGAATACCATAGTCCTATATATCAGTATTTACTTATCGACCACTTCGACACTCCTCGTCATGTCCGTGATCTCATCCAGTACTCTGAACAATATTTGGTCACCAAATCATATAACTCATATAATACTATATCGTCATCGAACGTTAAGCGTGTGGACTCTACGGGTTCGAGAACTATGTAGACATGACCGAGACACCTCTCCGGTCAATAACCAATAGCGGAACATGGATGCTCATATTGGCTCCTACATATTCTACAAAGATCTTTGTCGGTCAAACCGTTATGACAACATACGTTATTCCCTTTGTCCATCGGTATGTTACTTGCCCGAGATTCGGTCGTTGGTATCTACATACCTAGTTCAATCTCATTACTGGCAAGTCTCTTTACTCGTTCCGTAATACATCATCCTACAACTAACTCATTAGTCACTTAGCTTGCAAGGCTTCTTATGATGTGCATTACCGAGAGGGCCGGAGATACCTCTCCGATACTCGGAGTGACAAATCCTAATCTCGATCTATGCCAACCCAACAAACACCTTCGGAGATACCTGTAGAGCATCTTTATAATAACCTAGTTACACTGTGACATTCGATAGCGCACAAGGTATTCCTCTGATATCTGGGAGTTGCATAATCTTATAGTCGAAGGAATATGTATTTGACATGAAGAAAGCAATAGCAATAAAACTGAACGGTCAACATGCTAAGCTGACGGATGGGTCTTGTCCATCACATCATTCTCCTAATGATGTGATCACATTATCAAATGATAACTCATGTCCATGGTTAGGAAACCTTAACCATCTTTGATCAACGAGCTAGTCAAGTAGAGGCTTACTGGGACACAGTGTTTGTCTATATATTCACACATGTATTTAGGTTTCCGATCAATACAATTCTAGCATGAATAATAAACATTTATCATGAATAAGTAAATATAAAATAACAACTTTATTGTTGCCTCTAGGGCATGTTTCCTTCAGTCTCCCACTTGCACTAGAGTCAATAATCTAGTTTGCATCGCCATGTGATTAACACCAATAGTTGACATCGCCATGTGATTAACACTCATAGTTCACATCGTCATGTGACCAACACCTAAAGGGTTTACTAGAGTCAATAATATAGTTCACATTGTCATGTGATTAACACTCAAAGAGTACTAAGGTGTGATCATGTTTTGCTTGTGAGAGAGGTTTAGTCAACGGGTCTGCCACATTCAGATCCGTATGTATTTTGCAAATTTCTATGTCTACAATGCTCTGCATGGAGCTACTCTAGCTAATTGCTCCCACTTTCAATATGTATCCAGATTGAGACACGGAGTCATCCGAATTAGTGTCGAAACTTGTATCGACGTAACCCTTTACGATGAACTCTTTGTCACCTCCATAACCGAGAAACATTTCCTTAGTCCTCTAAGGATAATTTTGACCGGTGTCCAGTGATCTATTCTTGGATCACTATTGCACCCCCTTTGCTAAACTCATGGCAAGGTACACAATAGGTCTGATACACAGCATGGCATACTTTATAGAACCTATGGCTGATGCATAGAGAATGACTTTCATTCTCTCTCTATCTTCTGCCATGGTCGGGTTTTGAGTCTTACTCAACTTCACACCTTGCAGCATAGACAAGAACCCTTTCTTTGACTGATCTATTTTGAACTTCTTCAAAAAAAATCCAAGGTATATACTTTGTGAAAGTCCTATTAATCATCTCGATCTATCCTTATAGATCTTGATGCCCAATATGTATGTAGCTTCACTGAGGTCTTTCATTGAAAAATTCTTATTCATGTATCCTTTTATGCTGTCAAAAAATTCTATATAATTTTCAATCAACAATATGTCATCCACATATACTATCAGAAATGCTACAGTGCTCCCACTCATTTTCTTGTAAATACAGGCTTCATCATAAGTCTATATAAAACCATATGCTTTGATCACCTTATCAAAGCATATATTCCAACTTCAAGATGCTTGCACCAGTCCATAGATGGATCGCTGAAGTTTGCACACTTTGTTAGCACCTTTAGGATCGACAAAACCTTTTGGTTGCATCATATACAACTCTTCTTTAAGAAATCCATTAAGGAATGCAGTTTTGACATCCATTTGCCAGATTTCATAAATGCGGCAATTGCTAACATGACTCGAACAGACTTAAGCATTGCTACAAGTGAGAAAATCTCATCGTAGTCAACACCTTGAACTTCTCGAAAACTTTTTGCGACAAGTCAAGCTTTGTAGATAGTAACACTACCATCAGTGTCCGTATTCCTCTTGAAGATCCATTTATTCTCAATGCCTTGCCGATCATTGGGCAAGTCCACCAAAGTCCACACTTTGTTCTCATACATGGATCCTATCTCAAATTTCATGTCCTCAAGCCATCTGCCGGAATCTGGGCTCATCATGGCTTCTTCATAGTTCGTAGGTTCGCCATGGTATAATAACATGACTTCCGGGATAGGATTACCATACCACTCTGGTACAGAACATGCTCTGGTTGACCTACGAGGTTCGGTAGTAAATTGATCTGAAGTTTCATGATCATTATCATTAGCTTCCTCTCTAGTTGGTGTATGCATCACGGGAATGGTTTTCTGTGATGAGCTACTTTCCAATTCGAGATAAGGTACAATTACCTCATTAAGTTCTACTTTCCTCCCACTCACTTCTTTCGAGAGAAACTCCTTGTCTAGAAAGGACCCATTCTTAGCAACAAAAGATCTTGCCTTTGGATCTGTGGTAGAAGATGTACCCAATAGTTTCCTTAGGGTATCCTATGAATATGCACTTCTCTGGTTTGGGTTCGAGCTTATCAGGCTAAAGCCTTTTGATATAAGTGTCGCAATCCCAAACTTTAAGAAACGACAGCTTTGGTTTCTTGCCAAACCATAGTTCATACGGTGTCATCTCAACGAATTTAGATGGTGCCCTATTTAACGTGAATGCAGCTATCTCTAATGTATAACCCAAAAAAGATAAAGGCAAATCGGTAAGAGACATCATAGAACGCACCATATCCAATAGAGTACGGTTATGACGTTCAGACACACCATTACGCTGTGGTGTTTCAAGTGGCATGAGTTGTGAAACTATTCCACATTGTTTCAAATGAAGACCAAACTCGTAACTCAAATATTTGCCTCCACGATTGGATCATAGAAACTTTATTTTCTTGTTACGATGATTCTCTGCTTTACTTTGAAATTCTTTGAACTTTTCAAATGTTTCAGACTTGTGTTTTAAGTAGATATACCCATATCTGCTCAAATCATCTGTGAAGGTCAAAAAATAACAATACCCGCCGTGTGCCTCCATTGGTATGTATTATTTCCAATAAGTCATTGGCTCGCTCCATTGTTCTGGAGAACGGAATTTTAGTCATCTTGCCTATGAGGTATGGTTCACAAGTATCAAATGATTCATAATCAAGTGATTCCAAAAGTCTATCTGCATGGAGTTTCTTCATGTGCTTTACACCAATATGACCTAAACGGCAGTGCCACAAATATGTTGCACTATCTTTATCAACTTTGCATCTTTTGGCATCAATATTATGAATATGTGTATCACTACGATCGAGACTCAATAAACCATTCACCTTGGGTGTATGACCACAGAAGGTTTTATTCATGTAAATAGAACAACAATTATTCTCTGACTTAAATGAAAAACCGTATTGCAATAAACATGATCTAATCATATTCATGCTTAACGCAAATACCAAATAACATTTATTTTAGGTTCAACACTAATCCCGAAGGTAGAGGGAGTGTGCGATGGTGATCGTATCGACCTTGGAATCACTTCCAACACACATCGTCACTTCGCTCTTAACTAGTCTCTGTTCATTCTGCAACTCCTATTTCGAGTTACTAATCTCAGCAACTGGACCGGTATCAAATACCCAGGGGTTGGTATGAACAGTAGTAAATCACACATCAATAACATGTATATCATATATAACTTTGTTCACTTTGCCATCCTTCTTATCCGCCAAGTATTTGGGGTAGTTCCGCTTCTAGTGACCATTTCCTTTGAAGTAGAAGCACTCAGTTTCAGGCTTGGGTCTAGCTTTGGGATTCTTCATGGAAGTGGCAACTTGATTGCCATTCTTCTTGAATTTCCCTTTCTTTCCCTTACCCTTTTACTTGAAACTAGTGGTCTTATCAACCATCAACACTTGATGCTTTTTCTAGATTTCTACCTTCGCCGATTTCAGCATCGCGAAGAGCTCGGAAAGCGATTTCTTCATCCCTTGCATATTATAATTCATCACGAAGTTCTAGTAGCTTGGTGATAGTGACTAGATAACTCTGTCCATCACTATCTTATCTGGAAGATTAACTCCCACTTGATTCAAGCGATTGTAGTACCCCAGACATTCTGAATACATGCTCACTGGCAGAGCTATTCTCCTCCATCGTGTAGGCAAAGTACTTGTCAGAGGTCTCATACCTCTCGACACGGGCATGAATCTGAAATACCAATTTCAGCTCTTGGAACATCTCATATGCTCCATGGCGTTCAAAACATTTTTGAAGTCCCGGTTCTATGCCGTAAAGCATGGCGCACTAAACTATCAAGTAGTCATCATATCGAGCGTGCCAAACATTCATAACTTCTGCATCTGCTCCTGCAACAGGTCTATCACATAGCGGGGCATCAAGGACATAATTCTTATGTAAAGCAATGAGGATAATCCTCAGATCATAGACCAAGTCCGCATCATTGCTACTATCATCTTTCAACTTATTTTTCTCTAGAAACATATCAAAAATAACGGGGAGCTACATCACGAGCTATTGATCTACAACATAATTTGCAAATACTATCAGGACTAAGTTCATGATAAATTAAGTTCAATTAATCAAATTACTTAAGAACTCCCACTTAGATAGACATCCCTCAAGTCATCTAAATGATACGAGATCCAAATCGACTAACCCATGTCCGATCATCATGTGAGATGGGGTTGTTATCAATGGTGAACATCTCTATGTTGATCATATCTAGTATATGATTCACTTCAACCTTTCGGTCTCCAGTGTTCCAAGGCCATGTCTGTACATGCCAGGCTCGTCAAGTTTAACCGAGTATTCCGCATGTGCAAAACTGTCTTGCACCCGTTGTATTTGAGCATAGAGTCTACCACACCTGATCATCATGTGGTGTCTCGACACGACAAACTGTCACAACGGTGCATACTCAGAGAGAACACTTATACCTTGAAATTTAGTTAAGGGATCATCTTATAATGCTACCGCCATACTAAGAAAAATAAGATGCATAAAAGATAAAGATCACATGCAATCATAATATGTGACATGATATGGCCATCATCATCTTGTGCTTTTGATCTCCATCTCCAAAGCATCGTCATGATCTCCATTGTCACTGGCTCAACACCTTAATCTCCATCGTTGCGTCATGGTCATCTCGCCAACTACTGCTTCTACAACTATCGCTAACGCATAGTGATAAAGTAAAGCAATTACATGGCGATTGCATTTCATACAATAAAGAGACAACCATAAGGCTCCTGCCGGTTGCCGATAACTTTTACAAAACATGATCACCTCATACAACAACGTATATCACATCATGTCTTGAACATATCACATCACAACATTGAAGGAAATATGCCCTAGAGGCAATAATAAAGTTATTATTTATTTCCTCATATCATGATAAATGTTTATTATTCATGCTAGAATTGTATTAACCAGAAACATAATACATGTGTGAATACATAGACAAACATAATGTCACTAGTATGCCTCTACTTGACTAGCTTGTTGATCAAAGATGGTTGAGTTTCCTAGCCATAGACATGAGTTGCCATTTGATTAATGGGATCACATCATTAGGAGAATGATGTGATTGACTTGACCCATTCCGTTAGCTTAGCACTTGATCGTTTAATTTACTGCTATTGCTTTCTTCATGACTTATACATGTTCCTATGACTATGAGATTATGCAACTCCTGATTACCGCAGGAACACTTTGTGTGCTACCAAACATCACAAAGTAACTGGGTGATTATAAAGGTGCTCTACAGGTGTCTCCAATGGTACTTGTTGAGTTGGCATAGATCAAGACTAGGATTTGTCACTCCGATTGCCGGAGAGGTATCTCTGGGCCCTCTCGGTAATGCACATCACAATAAGCCTTGCAAGCAATGTGACTAATGAGTTAGTTATGGGATGATGCATTACGTAACGAGTAAAGAGACTTTCCGGTAACGAGATTGAGCTAGGTATTGAGATATCGACGATTGAATCTCGGGCAAGTAGCATACCGATGACAAAGGGAACAACGTATGTTGTTATGAGGTTTGACCAATAAAGATCTTCGTAGAATATGTAGGAGCCAATATGGGCATCTAGGTTCCGCTATTGGTTATTGACCGGAGATGTGTCTCGGTCATGTCTACATAGTTCTCGAACCCGTAGGGTCCGCACGCTTAAAGTTTGGTGACGATTAGTATTATGAGTTTTTCTATTTTGATGTACCGAAGGTAGTTTGGAGTCCCGGATATGATCACAGACATGATGAGGAGTCTCGAAATGGTCGAGACGTAAAGATCGATATATTGGACGACTATATTCGGACACCAGAAGTGTTCCGGGTGGTTTCGGAGAAAACC
>NC_057807.1:490551607-490570931 GCF_018294505.1 Triticum aestivum
TCCTTCTCCCTCTCCCCCTTCCTTTCCCCCTCCTACTAAGAGTAGGAAAGAGGGGAGTCCTACTCCTACTAGGAGAAGGACTCCTCCTCCTGGCGCACCCACAAGGGGTCGGCCAGCCTCCCCCTTGCTCCTTTATATACGGGGGCAGGGGGCACCTCTAGACACACAAGTTGATCTGTTGATCTCTCCCAGCCGTGTGTTGTGCCCCCCCCCCTCCACCATCATCCACCTCGATCATATCGTAGCGGTGCTTAGGCGAAGCCCTACGTTGGTAGCATCATCATCACCGTCATCATGCCGTCATGCTGGCGGAACTCTCCGGCAAAGCTTTGCTGGATCGAAGCTCGCGGGACGTCATCGAGCTGAACGTGTGCTGAACTCGGAGGTGCCGTGCATTCGGTACTTGGATCGGTTGGATCGTGAAGACGTACGATTACATCAACCGCGTTGTGCTAACGCTTCCGCTTTCGGTCTACGAGGGTGCGTGGACAACACTCTCCCCTCTTGTTGCTATACATCACCATGATCTTGCATGTGCGTAGGAATTTTTTTGAAATTACTACGTTCCCGAACAAACATGCCCTGCAAAAAAGATGTCCTCTACTTTGTTGTTGCAAGTTTTACATGGCTGCTACGGGCTTCTAGCAAGAACCGTTCTTGCCTAGCATCAAAACCACAATGGTGATTTATCAAGTTTGTTGTTTTAACCTTCAACAAGGACCAAACGCAGTCAAATTCGATTCAACTAAAGTAGGAGAAACAGACACCCGCCAGCCATTGATACGTCTCCAACGTATCTACTTTTCCAAACACTTTTGCCCTTGTTTTGGACTCTAACTTGCATGATTTGAATGAAACTAACCCGGACTGACGTTGTTTTTAGCAGAACTGCCATGATGTTGTTTTATGTGTAGAAAACAAAAATTCTCTGAATGACCTGAAAATTCACGGAGATAAGTTTTGGAAAATATAAAAAATACTGGCGAAAGAATCAAGACCAGGGGGCCCACACCCTATCCACGAGGGTGGGGGTGAGCCCTCCCCCCCCCCCCGGGCGCGCGCCCCTGTCTCGTGGGCCCCCTGAGGCTCCACCGACCTCAACTCCAACTCCATATGTTCCGTTTTGCGGAGAAAAAAATCAGAGAGAAAGTTTCATCGCGTTTTACAATTCGGAGCCGCCGCCAAGCCCTAATCTCTCTTAGGAGGGCTGACCTGGAGTCCATTCGGGGCTCCGGAGAGGGGGATTCGTCATCGTCGTCATCATCAACCATCCTCCATCACCAATTTCATGATGCTCACCGCCGTGCGTGAGTAATTCCATTGTAGGCTTGCTGGACGGTGATGGGTTGGATGAGATTTACCATGTAATCAAGTTAATTTTGTTAGGGTTTGATCCCTAGTATCCACTATGTTCTGAGATTGATGTTGCTATGACTTTGCTATGCTTAATGCTTGTCACTAGGGCCCGAGTGCCATGATTTCAGATCTGAACCTATTATGTTTTCATGAATATATGTGTGTTCTTGATCCTATCTTGCAAGTCTATAGTCACCTATTATGTGTTATGATCCGACAACCCCGAAGTGACAATAATCGGGATACTTCTCGGTGATGACCATAGTTTGAGGAGTTCATGTATTCACTATGTGCTAATGCTTTGTTCCGGTTCTCTATTAAAAGGAGGCCTTAATATCCCTTAGTTTCTGCTAGGACCCCGCTGCCACGGGAGGGTAGGACAAAAGATGTCATGCAAGTTCTTTTACATAAGCATGTATGACTATATTCGGAATACATGCCTACATTACATTGATGAACTGGAGCTAGTTCTGTGTCACCCTATGTTATAGCTATTACATGAGGAATCGCATCCGACATAATTATCCATCATCGATTCAATGCCTACGAGTTTTTCACATCTTGTGTTTCGCTTATTTACTTTTCAGTTGCTATTGTTACAATTACTACAAAGCTATTATCTTTACTTTTGCCACTGTTACCATTACTATCATACTACTTTGCTACTAAATACTTTGCTGCAGATACTAAGTTATCTAGGTGTGGTTGAATTGACAACTCAACTGTTAATACTTAAGAATATTCTTTGGCTCCCCTTGTGTCGAATTAATAAATTTGGGTTGAATACTCTACCCTCGAAAGCTGTTGCGATCCCTACACTTGTGGGTTATCAAGACTAATTTCTGGCGCTGTTGCCGGGGAGCATAGCTCTATTCTTTGAGTCACTTGGGATTTATATCTGCTGATCACTATGAGGAACTTGAAAGACGAAAGAACCAAGATTTTTCCCTCAACTACGAGGGGAGGTAAGGAACTGCCATCTAGCTCTGCACTAGATTCTCCTTATGTTATTAGTAAGCTTGCGACACCTAAACATTCTACTGCTATGAATTCTGATATGTCGCATGTTATTGATGATGCCACTTCTGTTATGCATGATACTTATGATGAAACTACTTCTGTGCGTGATACTACTTTGCCATTAGGTGAATTTCTTGATGAACAACTTGCTAGGGTTAGAGAAAATGAAATTATTGAAGATGCTATTATTGATGATAGTGATGATGAAAGTTCTCCCCTGATTATGAATTACCTGTTGTTCCTGAGGGTTATGTTATGGAGGAGGAAGCTGCTAGAGCTATTTTTTCTTGCAAAGATAGATATGATCTTAAGAAGTTATTAGCTAAATGGAAGCAGCAATCTCTTAATGCTAGAATAAAACCTGACCCTGCTTTTGCTACTTCACCTATCTGTGTTACTGATAAGGATTATGAATTCTTTGTTGATCCTGAAATAATTACTTTGGTTGAATCTGATCCTTTTTATGGCCTTGAATCTGAAACTGTTGTGGCACATCTTACCAAGTTGAATGATATAGCCACCCTGTTTACTAATGATGAGAAGTCTCGCTATTATTATATCCTTAAGATATTTCCATTCTCATTAAAGGGTGATGCTAAGACTTGGTTTAATTCTCTTGATCCTAGTTGTGTGCGTAGTCCCCAGGATATGATTTGTTACTTCTCCACTAAATATTTCCCTGCTCATAAGAAACAAGTTGCCTTGCGGGAAATATATAATTTTGTGCAAATCAAAGAAGAGAGTCTCCCACAAGCTTGGGGGAGGCTTATCCGATTGCTTAATGCTTTGCCTGATCATCCTCTTAAGAAAAATGAAATACTTGATATCTTTTATAATGGACTAACTGATGCTTCCAAGGACCACTTGGATAGTTGTGTTGGTTGTGTTTTTAGGGAAAGAACAGTCGATGAAGCTGAATTACTATTGAATAATATGTTGACTAATGAAAATAACTGGACTCTTCCTGAGCCAATTCCTGAGGCAATTCCTGAACCAATTGAGCCAACTCCTGAGCCTATTCCCAAACCCACTCCGAAGAAGAGAGGTGTTCTATTTCTCAGTCCTGAAGATATGCAAGAGGCAAAGAAATCAATGAAAGAAAAAGGTATAAAGCTAAAGATGTTAAGAATTTACCACCTATTGAAGAAATACATGGTCTTAATATACCGCCTGTAGATGAACCACATTGTCTTGATAACCCGGCACAGGTAGTAAAGGTAAATTCTCTCTATAGATATGATAAAGTTGAAATTCCCTCTACTAAATTTCATAGCCCATGCTTAGATGAATTTGATGACTTTATGGCTAGACAAGAAAGTTTTAATGCTTATGTTGGTAGAGAATTAAAGAATAATGCTTTCGAGATAGGACGCTTGAGTGATTATATGGCTCGAGTTAAAGATGAACTTAAACTCATTAGCAAATATGCTTCTATGGTTGCTACTCAAGCTGAACAAGTACTTAAAGCTCAAAATGATTTGCTTGATGAATTAAATAATAAACCTGACCTTATTGTTAGAGTGGCTACTAGAACCGGTAGAATGACTCAGGAACCTTTGTATCCTGAAGGCCACCCTAAGAGAATCGAGCAGGATTCTCAGAGAAATAATTTAGAGGCACCTAGTTCTTCCAAAAAGAAGAAAAAGAAAAATGACAGGACTTTGCATGCTTCTAGTGAACCTGTCGTAGACACACCTGAGAATCCCAATGATATTTCTATTTCTGATGCTGAAACACAATCAGGTGATGAACATGAACCTAGTGATAATGTTAATGATGATGTTCATGTTGATGCTCAATCTAGCAAAAACAATGATGTAGAGATTGCACCTGATGTTGATCTTGATAACCCACAATCAAAGAATCAACGTTATGATAAGAGAGATTTTGTTGCTAGGAAGCATAGTAGAGAAAGAGAACCATGGGTTCAGAAACCCATGCCCTTTCCTCCTAAACCATCCAAGACAAAGGATGATGAGGATTTTGAGCGCTTTGCTGAAATGATTAGACCTATCTTCTTATGTATGCGCTTAACTGATATGCTTAAATTAAATCCCTATGCTAAGTATATGAAGGATATCATTACAAATAAAAAAAGGATACCGGAAGCTGAAATTTCCACCATGCTTGCTAATTACACTTTTAAGGGTGGAATACCAAATAAACTTGGAGACCCAGGGGTACCAACCATACCATGCTCCATTAAAAGAAATTATGTTAAAACTACTTTATGTGATCTTGGAGCAGGTGTTACTGTTATGCCTCTATCTTTATATCGTAGACTTGACTTGAATAAGTTGACTCTACTGAAATATCTTTGCAAATGGCTGATAAATCAACTGCTATACCTGTCGGTATTTGTGAGGATGTGCCTGTTGTGGTTGCAAACGTCACTATCTTAATGGACTTTGTTATTCTTGATATTCCCGAGGACGATAGTATGTCGATTATCCTTGGTAGACCTTTTTTGAATACTGCAGGGGCTGTTATTGATTGCAACCAAGGCAATGTCACTTTTCATGTTAATGGTAATGAGCATTCGATACACTTTCCGAGGAAACAATCTCAAGTTCATAGCATCAATTCTATTGGAAAAGTTCCGACTATTATTATTGGAGGTTTTGAATTTCCTCTTCCTACTGTCAAGAAAAAGTATGATATTCTTATTGTTGGGGATGTTCATATCCCCGTTGAGGTAACTTAGTGTTATTCGAAATTTCTCCGGTTCCGTGTTATTCAGAATGAGTTTGTTAACAAGACTTGATCAACCTTGTTAGTGGATTCATTTTGATGATCATGAGATGGATGAAACTAGAAGGCACAACCTTTTGTTCCCTCTTTTTACTTTCTGTTATTTAGAATAAATAAAGCAAAAATAGTATTATCCATCTATTTTTTGAATTATCCGTGCAATAAAAAATATCCCGAAACTAAAAGTGCTCCAAATGCCCTGCAAATTTAGTATGATTTTTTATGGATTATTTGAGAATTTTAGGCACTGAAAACACTGCAGGAGGGGCGAGCACCTGGCCACGAGGGTGGAGGGCGCGCCCACACCCCCTGGGCGCGCCCCCTGTCTCATGGGCCCACGGTGGCCCCCCTCCACTTATTCCTGCACCCACACACTCCATCTTCTTCCCAAAAAAATCCTCATCCAACTCAAGCACGAGTTCTAGCTCATTTTGCTGTGATTTTCGATCTCCTTGCTCAGAGCTCCATTCACAAAACTGCTTTGGGAGATTGTTGCTTGGTATGTGACTCCTCCATTGGTCCAATTAGTTTTTGTTCTAGTGCTTTATTCATTGCAAATTTTTGCTGCATAGGTAACCCTGTTCTTGAGCTTGCATGTCAAATTTATGAGGTCCCAAGTAATTCTAATGCATGATATAGGCTCTAGGCACTTGTAGGAGTAGTTGCTACCAATCTTGTTTAGTTTTATTCACTTTTATTTTGAAGTTACTAAAATTTTAGAAATATTTCAGAAAAATAAATATGTCTAGGAGAATGTATCAAGGTGGTTCCTCAATAAAGAAAGGACCCAGGCTTGCTATGCGTGAGTAAGACGATGAACTATCGAGGGACGCAGAAATGTGAGCTTGTGAGTGGCCATCAGACGATTTTATGGTCAAGGCAGGCTTTAAGGAGGAATTTGACGCATATGTGCGCAATGCCGATCTTGAGGACTTCTTACAAGATAAGTGTCCTCAGTACTATCTATTGACTGATTCATTTGTGAGAAGGTTTAAATATAATTGTTCACGTAATTCTAAGAGTGTCCTATTTGATATTTATGATAAATCTTATACCATGGACTTAGAGGATTGTACAACTGCTTGCAAACTTCCACAGTGGGGCAATGTTAATGATCCCCACAAATCTGAATTTAGAGACTTTCTTGCTAGTATTACTGTGGGAGAATCTAGGGATATAGCACAAGCTACCATAGGGAGCATTCACTTTCCTGCTATACATCATTTTGCTATCTTCATTGGTAGATGCATTAACGGTAAAGATGAAGCATGTCATATGTGTGTCCTTGATCTTTGTGTCCTCAAGAGTGCCGTGTTAGGTTATAAAGATTATAACTTGGGGGCAATAGTTGCACGTAGGTTTCATAATAATGGTAGGGTTGGACATTTATTTGGAGGAATTTATGCGACCCGTGTGGCTAATTATCTTGGTATAGCCCCACGAGAGGGGGATATGGTGTTTCCTCCTGCTTATTTAGATTATGACGCTCCGGTCAAACATCATTTTCTTAGGAGGAATGAACAATTCCTCCAGTATCGACTAATCTTTGATAGACATAGCTCTGTCCATGCTACTCTTCCTGCTCCTTTCCTTTTTGATTACCAGGCAAAAGGAAGATATGTTGTTACTAGGGAGGAAGCAGCTGAACACGAGGGTAGAGCGGAAGCGGCTCGCCAACATGCCATAGCTCAGGAGGCATTCATTGCTGCATCTCAGTACGACCCCAGTTACAACTACGGATATCAACCAGGCTGCCCTTGGTCTTAGGCCAGCTTAGGCCAAAAGTCTAAGCTTGGGGGAGTACGTATTTCTCACCGACTTTACATTCATGTTCACACACTATTCTAGTCGTCGGTGCTCATACTCTTTCATTGTATTATCCATGCTAGTTTAATTTTCTTTTTCTAGCCTTTTTCTTGTGTGTTTGATAAACCTTAAGAAAAACCAAAAAAAATAGTTAGTTTAATTCCCATGCTTGTAGTAGAAATTAAAATGAAAACCCAAAAAGATTTCTCGTTCTTCTTTTACTTGTTGGGAGCTTTCCCGTGTAAATAGTTTTATTTTTTCTTTTCTTTCCTTTGGGGGTCGAGAGTAGAAGACCATATTGAAAATGTTTAGTGGCTCTCATATGCATGATTGTTTATTTAACTTAGAGCCCATATTACCTTGTCTTCTCTCTTGAGTTGAATGCTTGCAGATTCCAGCTTAGTCCAATGCACGTACACTATTATTATTATACACATCGTTCGGTCGTGCAAGTGAAAGGCAATAATGATGATATATGATGGACTGATTGAGATGAGAAAAGCTGGTATGAACTCGACCTCTCTTGTTTTTGTAAATATGATGAGTTCATCGTTCCTGATTCATCTTATTATAAAGTAAACATATTTGCAATGACATTTAGAGATTATAGTTGTTTGTGCCATGCTTGATTAGCTATGAGCTATAATGGTTTTACCTTACGTGCCAACATGCTATTAAAATGATTATGATGTGGTATGATGGGATGGTATCCTCCTTTGAATGAATTGAGTGACTCGACTTGGCACATGTTCACGCATGTAGTTGAAACAAATCAACATAGCCTTCACAATATTTATGTTCATGGTGGATTATATCCTACTCATGCTTGTACTCGGTGTGAATTAATTTTAATGCATGTTCATGACTGTTGTCGCTCTATCAATTGGTCGCTTCCCAGTCTTTTGCTAGCCTTTACCTGTACTAAGCGGGAATACTGCTTTTGCATTCATTACTATTGGTTTATATTGGGTATGACTTGACTGGATCTCTTTTACCATGAATTACAATGTTTAGTTAGTCCTTGATCTTTAAAGGTGCTCTGCATTTATATTTTGCGGTCTCAGAAAGGGCTAGCGAGATACCATTTTGTTATATCATATTATGATTGTTTTGAGAAAGTGTTGTCATCCGAGTTTTATTATTATCGCTCGCTAGCTGATTATGCCATTGATATGAGTAATTGTGAGACCTAAGTGTTATTGTGAGTATGGTTAGTTCATAATATTTGTTGAAACTTGAATGATGGCTTTACATGTTTACAACAACAAGAGCAAATAGAGTTTGTAAAAGTTTTTCTTTATCACTTTCAGTTTATCAACTGAATTGCTTGAGGACAAGCAAAGGTTTAAGCTTGGGGGAGTTGATACGTCTCCAACGTATCTACTTTTCCAAACACTTTTGCCCTAGTTTTGGACTCTAACTTGCATGATTTGAATGAAACTAACCCGGACTGACGTTGTTTTCAGCAGAACTGCCATGTTGTTTTATGTGTAGAAAACAAAAGTTCTCGGAATGACCTGAAAATCCAGGGAGATAAGTTTTGGAAAATATAAAAAATATTGGCGAAAGAATCAAGACCAGGGGGGCCACACCCTGTCCACGAGGGTGGGGGCGTGCCCTCCCCCCTGGGCACGCCCCCTGTCTCGTGGGCCCCCTGAGGCTCCACTGACCTCAACTCTAACTCCATATATTGCGTTTCGCGGAGAAAAAACAGAGAGAAATTTGCATCGCGTTTTACGATATGGAGCCGCCGCCAAGCCCTAATCTCTCTTGGGAGGGCTGATCAGGAGTCCGTTCGGGGCTCCGGAGAGGGGGATTCATCGCCGTCGTCTTCATCAACCATCCTCCATCACCAATTTCATGATGCTCACCGCCGTGCATGAGTAACTCCATCGTAGGCTTGCTGGACGGTGATGGGTTGGATGAGATTTACCATGTAATCAAGTTAGTTTTTTTAGGGTTTGATCCCTAGTATCCACTATGTTCTGAGATTGTTGTTGCTATGACTTTGCTATGCTTAATGCTTGTCACTAGGGCCCGAGTGCCATGATTTTAGATCTGAACCTATTATGTTTTCATGAATATATGTGTGTCTTGATCCTATCTTGCAAGTCTATAGTCACCTATTATGTGTTATGATCCGACAACCCCGAAGTGACAATAATCGGGATACTTCTCGGTGATGACCATAGTTTGAGGAGTTCATGTATTCACTATGTGCTAATGCTTTGTTCCGGTTCTCAATTAAAAGGATGCCTTAATATCCCTTAGTTTCCGCTAGGACCCCGCTGCCACGGGAGGGTAGGACAAAAGATGTCATGCAAGTTCTTTTCCATAAGCACGTATGACTATATTCGGAATACATGCCTACATTACATTGATGAACTGGAGCTAGTTCTGTGTCACCTATGTTATAGCTATTACATGAGGAATCGCATCCGACATAATTATCCATCACTGATCCAGTGCCTACGAGCTTTTCACATCTTGTGTTTCGCTTATTTACTTTTCAGTTGCTACTGTTACAATTACTACAAAGCTATTATCTTTACTTTTGCCACTGTTACCATTACTATCATAGTACTTTGCTACTAAATACTTTGCTGCAGATACTAAGTTATACAGGTGTGGTTGAATTGACAACTCAACTACTAATACTTAAGAATATTCTTTGGCTCCCCTTGTGTCGAATCAATAAATTTGGGTTGAATACTCTACCCTCGAAAGCTGTTGCGATCCCCTACACTTGTGGGTTATCATCCATCTTTATGCAGAACTAGTTGCATGTCCGTCGGTGGAACCGGCCTCATGAACGTGGTCATCTAAGGTTGGTCCGGGCCGCTTCATGCAACAATACCACCGAATCAAAATAAGACATTGGTGGTAAGCAGTATGACGATCACCGCCCACAACTCTTTGTGTTCTACTCGTGCATATTATCTATGCATAGACCTGGCTCGGATGCCACTGCTTGGGAAACGTAGCATGCAATTTCAAAAAAAAAATCCTACGCTCATGAAAGATCTATCTAGGAGATGCATAGCAACGAGAGGGGGAGAGTGTGTCTACGTACCATCGTAGACCGAAAGCGGAAGCGTTTGACAACGTGGTTGATGTAGTCGAACTTCTTCTAGCTCCGATCAATCAAGCACCGAACATACGGCACCTCCGAATTCTGCACACATTCAGCGCAATGATGTCCCTCGCCTTCTTGATCCAGCAAGGTGTCGAGGAAGTAGATGAGTTTCGTCAGCACGACGGTGTGGTGACAGTGATGGTGAAGTTATTCTCGCAGGGCTTCGCCTAAGCACCGCAAAACTATGACCGGGGTGTAAACTGTGGAGGCGGGCGCTGCACATGGCTAACGATTGTTATTGTGTGTTCTAGCGGTGCCCCCCCCATATATATATATATATAGGTTGGAGGGAAGGAGATGTAGCCAAGGGGGCGCCCCAAGTAGGAGGAATCCTACTTGGGGTCCTCCCAAATTCGGCCTCCCCCCTTTCCATGTATGCATGAAGTGGAAGGAAAGAGGGGGTGAGGGAAGGAAGTGCGAATCCTAATCCAAACTTTCCTTTCCCTTTCCCCCTTTACTTCTACTCCTCCCATCGCCTTATAGGGCGCACCAGCCCCTTGTGGGCTGGTGTGTTCCTTCACAAGTCCTATATGGCCCATAGGAATGTCGGGGTACCCGAAACACCTTCCGGTGACCCGATAAGTACCTGATACCCTCGAGAACACTTCCGGTGTCCGAATACCATCGTCCTATATATCAATCTTTACCTATTGACCATTTCGAGACTCCTCGTCATGTCCGTGATCTCATCCAGGACTCCTAACAACATTCGGTCACCAAATCATATAACTCATATAATACTATATCGTCATCGAACGTTAAGCGTGCGGACCCTACGGGTTCAAGAACTATGTAGACATGACCGAGACACCTCTTCGGTCAATAACCAATAGGGGAACCTGGATGCTCATACTGGCTCCTACATATTCTATGAAGATCTTTATCGGTTGAACCATTATGACAACATACATTATTCCCTTTGTCCATCGGTATGTTACTTACCCGAGATTCGACCGTCGGTATCTACATACCTAATTCAATCTTGTTACCGGCAAGTCTCTTTACTCGTTCTGTAATACATCATCCTGCAACTAACTCATTAGTCACTTTGCTTGCAAAGCTTCTTATGATGTGCATTACCGAGAGGGCCCAGAGATACCTCTCTGATACTTGGAGTGACAAATCCTAATTTCGATCTATGCCAACCCAACAAACACCTTCGGAGATACCTGTAGAGCATCTTTATAATCACGCAGTTACATTGTGACGTTTGATAGCACACAAGGCATTCCTTCTATATCCGGAAGTTGCATAATCTCATAGTCGGAGGAATATGTATTTGACATGAAGAGAGCAATAGCAATAAAACTGAACGATCAACATGATAAGCTATTGGATGAGTCTTGTCCATCACATCATTCTCCTAATGATGTGATCCCGTTATCAAATGACAACTCATGGCCATGGTTAGGAAACCTTAACCATCTTCGATCAATGAGCTAGTCAAGTAGAGGCTTACTAGGGACACAGTGTTTGTCTATATATTCACACATGTATTTAGGTTTCCGATCAATACAATTCTAGCATGAATAATAAACATTTATCATGAATAAGGAAATATAAGATAACAACTTTATTATTGCCTCTAGGGCATATTTCCTTCAACGGCACCGGAGCCGGGTCTGTTTGGCGCACCTGGCAATCGACGGGGCCAGTGCCCGTCCCATCCGACCGTACGACAAGACCTCTCCCACGATGAGGAGAGCTAGGCAACAGTGCCGGCAGTACCGCTGACCGGGGAGAGCGTGATAGCAATGCCTCACAGTACCGCTGACCTGGGAGGACGGTGACCGCGCGTCATGACACTGTAGCTGCACGGTGACAACCATTCCGTAATGCGGTGGGTGACGAGCCATAGTGGCGTGAAGTCAGCGGGCACAGCAGTGGTTGAGCCCCACTGCCGGCCAAAGACGATGACACCAGCCCCACCCATCTTTTCTGTCATTTGTAACCTGGGGGTCGGGCTATAAGACCCCCCAGGAGCCCCTTTGAGTAGGGGTCGGCTCACTCACTCACACACACACACACACACATACACCAAACACAAGGGGGAGTTAGATCCTTCTTCCTCCTCAACCAAACAGCTCTAGGAGCACCATTGTAGCCCTCGTTATCCTCATTGTCGATCCGGCAGGACTGGGGGTGTCACCTCCCACGGAGGGCCCCGAACCTGGGTACATCGTGTGTCTCACACCGCTTGTCCCCATTCTCGCTTCTGGAATCCACCAGCGTCCTCTGGCCCAAACCACACTTGATCAGCCATCCCATGGCATCTGCCGCGAGAACACCATGATAGTATTATTGTGTTGGAGTGTGTACAAAGTACAGGTAAACTACCCAATGATTGTAATGTCTAACTTGTCTATCTATGAGCCAGGCCCCTCGATTTATATAGGGTACCGGGGGTCCTAGGGTACATGATCCTAGTCGGTTACGTATGAGGTAGATTCCTCCATGAATCCAACGTCTGTGTGTACATCAAGTCTTATGAAATCTTCCTTGTATACGTCATGGGAATAGCCCCAGAACAGAACCGACAAGGGGTCCTCAACCTGGCCCACCAGGCCGGGAGCCGACACTGTGAGAGTCCTCTTAACCAGAACACCGTCAGTGAGCGAGCGATAAAGGACCGCCACGAGGAAGCGAGTCGCCCGGATCGACCGAGGCGCCCACGTGGCGCCGGCGGGAGGACATCGCCCCCACTGTCGCTCTCTCCCTCGCCCCTTGCCTATCTGGCGTGCAGCGCGTGCCTCAGATTCAGGCGTCTGCATCCACGGCGGCGCCGACGCGGGCATGAGGACCCATTGGTGGTCGGGGGCGACCTCAGGAGCGGGAGAGGAGGGTCGGAGAGCGGCGCCTGGAGCAGCGAACCGGTAGGGGCGTGGAGCGCCCGGAGCTACACGGGCTTGACTGGTCGGCATCATCGTCTGTACTGCATCACCCGGTACGGTGGGGTGGGGGACGGCACGAAGCGAGAGCTTTTGCCCCTGTCCAGCCGCGACCGGCACAACGCGATGCGGATGGCGAGCTCCTTGTCGTCGTCCACCTCCGCCTCGGGCAACAACGACTCCCAACGGATGGGGTCGTCGTCGCCGGAAGGAGGGCTATTGGAGCTCGACATTCAATCGGAATGAGAAAGGACGGGGAGAGGAGATAGAGAGTGCGAGTGGACAGTGTTGTTTGACCAGGGTCTAGGGTTCGTCTCGTGGGGTATATGTGGGGCATGGGTGGGCTAGCATGGGCCGGTTCGTCGTGACGAACGCGTCTGAGGCTCCACATCCCCGCTCTAGATTTGGGCTGGGTATAAGAGGTATCGTGAGCTCGGACGTGCGGGGTCAGTTTGGGTAGGACGGTTGGGTCGTGTTTTGCTGACTAGGCCGTCCGTCCGGTTTGTTTAGAGAGCCCGGCTGTAAATGCTCTAGAAACGTGCAAATGGATGAGTGATTTATGGAATTTGCTAGAGTTGCTCCAGGTAGAACAGCGTCTAGTAAATCCTTGGACGGGGAAGTAAATCGGTAATTTCGGCACTGAATTCTGAACATAGGCCTGGAAATGAGATTTTTGTTTGTTCTGTATCAATGTCAATTTGATCGGTGGAAAGGCGTTTTCACCTTTAGTATATGACGCGTCAACTGTACTACCTCGTACTACAACAATATAAAAGCCATTCAGATTTTATTTTATTTGAAAAGGATGCCATTCAGATTGAGGCACAAGCTTCAAAAGTAAAGACTCGTCACACTTGTCCTTATGATTTGTCTTCCATCACCAAGCATGATGGATGACCGAGCACCCGCTCTCTAATGTGTGACGTCAAATCCTAGTCTTGTATGTTTGCCATCAAAGAAAAGAATACTGCTGTAACCTTTACACTGGAGTGATCCAGTCAACAGTAATTCTAATCTACATCAACACATTATGCAAATATTCTCCAGTGTAACGTCGATCAAGAGTGGTAAAAACAATTATAATGGCAAGAAAATTAAGAAGCAAGGACTGAAGAACACTATCAAACAGCTAACTAGCTTTTTTCTCCCGGGATAGAGGATTACAGGACACATTTTATTTGTAGTCGACAAAAGAATCACCAGCTGCTATCAGATTAACAAGCACTCTGTGCAAGCTACATACAATGCTAGACAAATTTTCACCAAAGCATTTTTGGAACATCGAGCTATACACATTTCCTTCCCTGCATTCCTTCTGTTGTGGTCTTGCCGGGTTCTTTGTCCACTTCTCCTTTTCGAAGAGATGGTTGGGTCACCGTTTTATGATAATTTCCTTTGTGGTTAGTCAAAAATTATCCTTCGCCCGTCGGATAACTTCAAGAACACGTGCATCATCGAAATGATCTGGAATGGACAGCCTTTTCTTTATCTCTGGACTTGAGGTCCTCAAGAAAGGATTGCACTGCTTCTCTCTCGCAATTGTTGTTGGCACCTGGAGAAGAACATGAAGCGCAGAAATTTTACAAAGTTAAGCATTGTTGAACAAACCCATTCCTGGAATGAATTGTACACCATGCAATCTGAAACTGTGATTTATACCACACATCGTGCTTATTATTTATGTCAATAAGCATCTAAATTGTGAGAGATACAAAATGACCTAATGTTTGAATTGTGTGCCTTGTATTCAGATCGTATTCTCTTGGACGTCAACAGAAAGAAAAGAACAGTTAGCTGGGAAAGTGCAAAAAACAATAAAACCTTTTTTTTCTTTATAAAGCAGACACCAAAATATCCCAGTTTTTTTTCCTAGCCCAAGAAAGACATCGGAGCGGCCAAGAGGTTAAGTAAGCATGACTGTTCCCAACTTCTCATGGAAGCAAGGACAGATGCACAAGCACCAACTGCCAAACAGAGAATTGCTGCCTAAATCTCCATGTTTATTCAATTCACCAACCATGTCGCCATCTCTCATTCTATAACTAAACTAACAAATTCATGAATAAGCAGCAGAAGAATACGGAAGTAGAAGAAATAGCAAATGCACAAACTGATGTGTATTGAAAGTTGGGAATGCATATGGCTTTAGAAACTATGTTACCGTTGGTGTATTCTTATTGCGCAGATCAGCTGTACTTGCAGCGTATTCCTGAAGTTCTTCATTTCCTGGTTCTATGCTCAAGGCAAACCTTGAATTGCTCTGTGAAGAGGTACATCCAGAATTAAATAACAAGCTGGTGTAAGAAATTGCTAGATTTGAAAGGAAATATCATTCACCAGAGTATATTCATGTCCACAGTACACCTTCGTCACATCTGGAAGAGCTACAATTTTTTGGAGTGAAGAGTACATCTGCAGAAAGGTCAGAAAAAAAAGGTGATATACTTGAGTCTCAATGATGCATACAATGAACTCCATTAGGTACACTTCTATGAAAACAAAAATGGAGCAAGCCACTTGCAAACAAAAAAACTACCACAAGCCCGCAACCATTCAGCTTTTTAGCGATAACTGATTCCAATGCAAGGCGTGAGCAGTTAGATTTGATTTAACTATTCCTCGTCTGTTCAAATAAATGGAAGTGCAACAATATTCAGTGTAGCAAACTCGCACATGCTATTACTATTCATCGATCTTTTTAAACCTCTTTCATTAGTCATGGTTCTAGTACAACAACAACAACAACAAAGCCTTTAGTCCCAAACAAGTCGGGGTAGGCTAGAGGTGAAACCCATAAGATCTCGCAACCAACTCATGGCTCTGGCACATGGATAGCAAGCTTCCACGCACCCCAAGTCATGGTTCTAGTAGTTCAGTTTATATTCAAAATTCTGAATCTCTAACCAGATGTTTATTAGTCTCAGTTAGGAGTTCTTTAACCGTAAGTTCCTTTTATTCCAAAGCAAAAAAAGACTGGCAAGGAAGAAGCATTATTACAGACATCTAGGGAAATCAGAAAGCACATGGAAGTAGAAGAAACTCAAAGAGCATAACATATGAGCATTTGAATGATTACAGAGTATACATCATACATGTATACAAAGATATCTGACCTGTTCTGGAGTCCCCTCAAAAAGCTTTCCACATGATAGACTAAACAAGGTATCACCTGTGAATATTGCTCCAGATCCAGGGAAATAAAAGCTCACATGACCTGATAGAAATACAAGGGGGATGGATGAATTTCTTGAAAACTATGTCACATTAGAAAATTATTCTTTAAACGACCATAATATGCATGTCCAGGAACACAACAGAACACATGTCATAACAACTATGAAAAGCTTTAATAGCTCCAAATATGCTCCATAAAGGCCAGTGTCACTACTTCTGGACTCTGATAAAACATCAACCAAGAAAAACGGCAGATGATATTACATGAGCACAAGAGAAGGTAAGGAAAGCAATTTAGAATGTCATGAGCAAATTTAATTTTTAAGTGGTACTCCTAGTTTTTCCTAAGTGGTACTCCTAGTGGCGACATCATCCGATGACCCCAGAAGATGCATCTGAACTTGGGCCAATAAATCACATTTCTAAGTTTCGATAAAATAAAATAAAAGATATGTGTAATGTTGAATGATACTTGAAACTGCAAATTTCAAATCACCAATATTACTGTTCTCAGCAGAAAAAAGAAACTGTGTACTGTCAGGTCTGCTATTTTGGACCTTCCTGTCTTATTTTTCTTGCTCGGAACACAAGTGGTAGTCTTTGGCACGAAATTGGCAGGTTGACATTTCATCCCACAAGGCGCATATATGAGTTTTTCAGATTTTCCTGAGAACTTTTTATTGCAATTTTTGAAAAAAAAACAAGTGCAAATGTACCTGGGTGCACAAAATCTTCACTAGCCACCTGTAAAGCTAACCCAATACAACACAATGAAATTTGCAGTTACACACCTGATGTATGACCAGGAGTTTCCATCACAAGAACTTGATGACCCGCAAACATCCATGTGTCACCCTCGCTTAGAGTTATGTCAATGCCAGGAATTCGATCTTTATCCTTCTCAGAACCAATTACCTAGTAAAAATATTAATGTTAGAGAAGAAAAGCAGAAGATATCATTATTCCTCTCTTGACCAATGATGTTTGCAGTGACAGGGGCATCTAGCGGACACATAATGGCAAGCTAGAAAATAAACTTGTGCCAATCAGTTCCATCTATTAATCTAAAGAATCATCATATATTATATTACTACTTTGAGAACAATTTACGCTCAAGGTCAACGACAAGCCATTTCAAGAACTGAACTTCTGACTTCATTGTAAAATTCAACCCTGGCTGCCTAAATTTGACATATATATTGTTGCTAGGAATGCCAGTAGTATCTGGTACAGCAAAATGTTGATGAAATAATATCTGATTCCGCTTCATTTTATATCATAACAGTACACATTTTGATGGCTTCCCACAGTCTCTAAACAATAATAAGGACGAGAGAAACAACAAAGGAGGCAGTCAACTGTATACCTTTGCACCATATTTCGCCTTCAGTTCCAAGTTGCCACCAGTATGATCATAGTGATGATGGGTGTTTAATATGTAGGTCAAGTTCTGGTTTCTCTTTTCCAATGCGTTTATGATAGGCACCGCCTCAGAAGGGTCTACAACTCCAACTGTTCCAGTATCCACATCATGCAAGATGTACGCATAGTTATCTTGAAGACAGGGTACCTACATAGGATGCAGATCATAGTTAAGAAACAACAGAATGATGTTAACATCCACAGAAAAGATGATACATAAAATGCGAAGACAGCAGAGGTTTATTTGTTTAGCAAGACAGCAATCTACAATCTACTGTGCTTGTTTGTGGCGAACAATAAAATGTGTAAGTCATGCACTCATGGGCCCATGCTAGTCCCTCTTAAAAGAAAAGGCATGTATGTATGAAGAGTTGTTATGTCTTGGAGAAATACAAGTAATGCTGCTCAGATATTAACATAAACATCCGGTGTCTGAAAGAAACTGCAAACATGAAGGGTAAAGAGCAAAGTAAAGAGAAATGGCCATCATCTGGCCCACCATAGTACACTCGATAAGGTTTGGCAACAAAGATGCAGTCTAACATGTCCAAGATATATGGTGGTAGTTAGGTAAAGGTAGAGAGCAACAAGATAGAAAATGAAGCAGAATAAAGCAATAAGTGATGGAGTAGAAGAAGAATATGAGGAAGCGTTTTTCAGAGACGTGAACCATTTCCTACTGAGAATGGACCATAGTTTCTTTCCAAAAGCAATGCTGCTAGCAACAGCACGTGATTGTGAGAAACTCGTCAGAAATGGTTATGACTAGTCCCCCTCAATAAACAACTTTTGACTGTTTGAATTGCCTCCTAAAGCAAACCAAACCAGCCCAACTTATATTTTACTGCTGTATGCGCCCAAGTCAATGCAGCGAACAGAAGTTAACCTCACAGACAAACATCTATACAACAGTTGCACTAAGTTACAGTAGCAGTTGACTGAAATGGGATGTAGGGATTGAACTAAACCCTCTCAAGAGTTCCAGTGCACTCACGAGCTCGATTTGAAGCGACGAGGAGACGCTGGTCATGTTGCAGAGGTACCGCGCGGCGCCGAACATCCGGCCCACACCGTGGATCGTCCTCAGGGGCATAACCAGCAGCGTGCCGATCCCGTACATGAGCGGCTTCCCGAGCCATTTCCTGCTCACCCTCGGTATCAACGACGGCTGCCCCCTAATCTGCAAAAAACAACACGTCCAGCAGGTTTTTTCAGAGCTCGCAATCCGCAGCAGAGAACCAAATCACACAAACTCGGATAACCAGATCGCCCACACCAACTCCCCGCCGCGCGCCTATCATACAGCACATGCCCGCGTAAATAAATTAATCGAACGAAATTAGGTGGAAACAGGGCCGCTGCGGGGCCGTCTGGGCGATAACGCGGGAACCGAGGGGCCGGATCGCAAAAGCGCCACGAGTCCCGCTCCTCCTTCGTTCGTTAACGCCGAGGCGGTTGTTGCGGCGTGCCGCAGAGCGATCGAGCGCGTCCCCGGCGGGCGGGCGCGAGCCCCCGACCCAGATCCAGGCCGGCACCGCGAAACCCCGTAGAAATCGAAGGTTGAACAGAGAGGGGGAGGGAGCCGTACCGCGGGGGCGGAGGAGGAGCAGCGCGGGAGGGAGGAGACGACGAGCGAGCAGGCCTTGGAGAACATCCGCATTCCTGCCCCCGCCGGCGCCGCCGCCGCTCTCGTCGCGTCGCGTCGCGTCGCCGCCCGCCGACGAGGTACGGGGTGGGGGAACGGAGAAGGCAATGGGGACGCGGGGGGACG
>NC_057807.1:490571340-490580457 GCF_018294505.1 Triticum aestivum
CGGGGAGGGGAAGGCAAGTAGAGTAGTAGTGGGGGAGAAGCGAGGGAGGGGGAGGTTGGCCGGCTGTGATTGTGCTGCCTCGGCCGGACCCGGGCCCGGGCCCACCAAGCAAGCGGGGAGTCTCTGCTGCGGGGCGGGGAGGAGGGCCCACGTGGCGCCCGGTGCGGCGTCCGTCGCGGGATCGACGGCGCGGGTGGGCTGCGGCTGAGGTCGTCGGCGTCAGGCGCAGGCGCGCGTGACGTGTGTGTGCGTACGGCCGCAGTCGTTGAGGGCCTTGGACGCCAAACCGCGTATTTTTATGTGGGCGGAAACACGAAAGTTTGCTTACGCTTTTTCTGGCAGAGGAAATTTTAGGCACCGTCTGAATTCCTCCACGGACACTTCTTTTGACACGGTATAAATGCAGGGGCTCATGTACGCATGTACTCCTACACCCTATCAATACAAACAAGCATATCGTGTCCTTTTTTTTTTGAAATTATATCGTGTCCTTATTAGCACCTTTGAAAGCGGAAATCCAACTCGGTGCCTACGCTCATCTACTCCCGTTCAGGAAAAAAATCAAAACAAATATTTAAAAAATTCAAAAAAAACCAACTTTTTTGAGTGGTGGACAATTTGATGTGTGAGGTCCGCTACAAATTTCAATTCATTTGGACATCTGAGCAGCTCTCGGCAAAAAGGACAAATCGGATCAGCAATGCGTGAACAATAATATTTGTCTTTTTTGCCGAGAGCTGGTCACATGTCCAAATGAGTTGAAATTTGAAGGGGACCTCACACATCAAATTATCTACCACACACAAAAAAATGGATATTTTTGAATTTTTCTAGTATTTGTTTTGATTTTTCTCTGAGCGCGGGTGCAGATGAGCCCGGGAGTAGAAACTTTGCGTCCTCGAAGAGACTTTATTTTACGAATCAACCGGTGGTTGGATGATTAGAGGGACAGTGATATCCCTAGCCCATCAGGGCTTCAAGTCCTGATGCTCGCATTATTCATGGATTTCTTTCAGGATTTTCGGCGATGCGTTTTGAGTGGGAGAGGAGGTGCCTACGGTGACTTCGTAAATCTCAAGATGATATGCAGGCTCAGTCTCTCGGAGGTGCTCATAAGGATAGGGTGTGCATGTCCGTTCATATGAGTGAGTGTATGCGTTTATGTATGACTGCTTGCGTGTGTACTGTGTTCAAAAAAAGAAGAGATTTTATATTATTTTTTTAACCATGGGACTGCATGTCATGTACTCCCTTTGTTCGTAAATAAGTCTTTGTTGAGATTTCACTATGAACCACATACGGATGTATATAAATAAGTGAAATGCCTCTATATACATTCATATGTGATCCATAGTAAGAATCTCAACAAAAACTTATATTTAGGAATGGATAGAGTATTAAAAAAATACATAGAAGTCGGTACACAAACGACATGTTTTAAAACTGGCAAGGTCGTCACAGCCATCTTGTAGCCGATGGAGACGTCGTCTCCTTTTGTTTGACGAGAGAGACGCCGTCTCCTAGTGAACGCACATCACTAAAATAATGAAGAAGAAAAATGAGCACACATGCCAAAGAATGAGATTTAAGCCTAGATGGGATGGTTCCATCACAGCAACAACAAAAACTTAGTTCGCAATTCGCTTTTGCTTCTTTTTTTTTTTTGAAAGGCGCAACGAAAAAATGTGCATAATACCATAGACGCGAAGCGTGCAGAGGGTTCAGATATAACCAGTGGAGTGCTACAACAAATGAACTCACATTGTCATGTTCCAAACAATCTTTTGTGCTGTGTACGTTTCACCCAGCCCCTGGTTCACACGTCCACCTCATTGTACGACTCCCACTAATGACGACCAGAAGAGAAGCAAACATGCATCGGGACTGAATAGCCTTTGACATTTTGACTCCTCAGAAGAAAAACAGGCAAACCGATTCCCCGATTAACCTGAAAGGTCAGGGCCATTTCGTTTCTGCAGAATTCTACCGCACTCTCCAACAGATCACTTGTTAATACGGTGAAAATGACAGCGGGTCACCATCAATCCATCGATGGTATTTAAGCACAAATCACTTTCCGGCCTCAAAAAATCACCAGGGGCCGTCCAACGGAAACGGCACCGCCTGCGAATCAGAGCGAATTTACCCGATCAACATCACCAATAAATCCCCCGCAAAAAATATCCAGCAGTAAATACAAATCCAAGAGAGAAAATCGGTTATAGATACAGGTCAATTCGTCAAATCACCTTTTTTTTCTGCTGAATCTCACTGGTGGTGAATCGATAAATATTAATTTACATGGTGCCGGAGCCCGGCCGGCAGCTCGGCATGGCATGTAGAGGAGCTTCTTCCACGCATGGTGACTTATATATTTGGAATACTAAATTTTCATTAGATGCCCTATGCACCTGGACGGAGGGAGCAAGTTATGACTTATGAGAGGTTCTTCAATTGCAGACTACTACATTCCTCATTATTGCATAAATTACACGCATATAGTTGTAACTGGCTTGATTTCTTGATTATTTTGCTGAAGGTGCATCTGGCTGATTCTGGGGCAGTGCAGCTTGAAATGCCGGAATTTTCATGTATGCGTCGTGAAGTCGCGACAATATTGGGTACTTCGTCTGTAAGAAAAGGAAAGCTTGTTGCTGTTGGATTTCTGAGTTGTAGGGTGAGAGCAGCAGAAATCTTAATTTGCACAGAGAATATCAGAGAGAAAGTGAGTACCATATCAATCTGGAAGCGATTGATGGCGGCATGGATCTGTGGGGCTAGACACACATCTCCCTGCCAAGGCCACGAATGTACATGTATCAGAATATATAGCTCAAGATTAGTAAGTACTAGCACATTTAGTAATAATAGTGACATGCTAATTAAGGAAATTGGGAGTCCGGAATCAATTTGATCATGTTGACTTGGAAGTTCATTTCGAGGTGACTGATCAAGGCAAAGCATCAAACATGTATCAGTGAAGAAGTGTGTAGGTTCAGAAACACAAACCAAATGGACTTCATCTCCAACGCAATATTTGCTGTCACATCCATCCAAAAGCTTTTCGATTGCTGCAACAGATAATAAGAGCAGACCAAGAGTAAGATTATTTTGGTCAACTGAACATATAATAAGCATGGTTGATGGGGGTCAGAACTCAGGACAGCACAACTGAACATATCTCTGTCGCATATGATGGAAGAATGTCTGAGAAAAGGAAAGCCTAGAAGACAAAAAAGAGATTCTGAATTCCCCTTCTCTCAAATATGCAGGTATGTAACTGTGCAGACAGTATGTTGCGAAATATCGCACCTCTGAAGCCCTTGTCAATATAACGTTGAACCACCTCAAGGCTCTCATCGGGGCTCAACCTACCCTCATGTAAACCCTGCAAAGTAAACAAATATTGCACACACACGCTATCAAACTCGTACTCGTATGATCATTGAGAAGACGAAATCTTGTCAGCGGTAGCTAACTCTCGAAAAAACCCACAATTACGCCGTAGCCTTGGAGAGGTTGGATGCTTGAGCAAACTATGTTCGCAATCTGCAACAAGCAAATAATGTAATTAGCTAGTCCATATGGAGTTACCGATAAGTGTGCTGAATAACTATGGTTCGGAAAAGAGTGCTGAACAACCATGGTTCATGTGATTAACAAGATACAGAAGTAGAACTATAGAAGAGATTTTTCTAGAAAAAATAACTAAAGAAGATCTTGAGCCGGACATATACCTGAAGATCAAGACCTTTCGTTTTGATATCTTTAGGTACGAGAGGATGCTGAGGATACTTATCCTCCAGATACTGCTCAGTGCAGAAGAAAGACACTTGTTAACTAGTAACAGAGGGACAGGAATGCTGAAGAAACACATTCTTAATCCACTGAAGCAAGAATTGTGACTCACCAACATGATAGCGAGAGAATCAGATAGAACAAAGTCCCCATCTACCAATGCTGGTATGTATTTGATCGGGTTTATTTTTTCATAGTCTGCAATAAGAAATCCATAACGGTGAATTCTCCTAAAACAGAATACAAATTATGCGTTTTTCAACATTCCGTAGATTTCAGCATTGGGAATAGATGGGTACAATATGCATTGCAATTGTATCATTGATCAAGCCAAGATTTTCATCATCAAAGATGGTGCACAAAGTTGTTATAGCAGACTAAGCTAATGTCCAGGGAAGGAATAGTCTATGCGCAGTTCCCTGCAGATTAGGCGGCTACTAGCCTAGTAATAAGGCATAAGTAGGCATCATGAGGCAACATCTATCACATTTTACATGTAAACTGAACACGATCATATTTCATTCATCACATCAACTCTGACAGTTGCCATTTTGAGCTCTCATCAATTGCAAACCGGAAATGAGATGTTTTGTTTAAAAAACGGGATGAGATGGCTTTATAATTAGTATACGGCATGTTATCTGGTAAATTTGAGTACCTGGATCTGTCCGAGGATTGACTGCCTTATACTCATAGTCCACACCTACATCAGAGAGAATAAATTAATTAGTTTCCTGAACAAGAGCCTAAAACTTCTATCGTTTAAGTGTGCACCGAAATTCTTAGTACATCTAGTTTGCTCTGCATTAATCATTTTTCTTGAACACGCACCTAAGTGTGCGTCATTTTGTACTAGAAGAAGGTGCCGAGGCTACACAAACACTACAGCCCAAACTAAAACAAAGGGAAAACCAAAAATGAAAACAGAGAAGAACTGAAGAAAAGAAACAAGGCAAAAGCTAAAAGAACAACAATATTCTTAATTATGATAGTCATCTACATGTTCGGGACCAAGAAAATACACAGCTGGTGGCATCTGAAATGTTCCCAACTGAAGAGTGTTCTGAACCTAGCATAAACATAATCAACTCTAGGTCTAGGACCATAGGGATGGAGAAGCTGAATTAAACTAATCTGGGGGTTAACATAATCAAGAAGAACCGAACCGAAGCGATTGAAGCTCCAAAACCTCAACAAGTACTACTCACCTTTGAGGTTGAGAGCGATCCGGACACGGTGAGAGCAAGAGCTGATCCAGGCGCCGTACAGGATGGGCTTGGCCGCCGCCATGGCTGACTGCTACCCCTTTCTCCTCTTCCTCCACTACTAGATGGAGACGATGCAGCAGTATGTGACTATATTTATTGGTATGGAGAGCCGGAGAAGGGATTGTTCTTCTCCTCTCCTCATGTGAACATAGAGAGCACCGTGCAGAAAACAGGTGTGAGCACAAGGGGACAAGAGTAGAAGATGCTACCTAATCCTGAGTATCAGATTGACTATATAGGGCCCAGAAAGTCAGGGAGATGAAGTCACCTTGGACTAGGTGTATGATTGATTGTTGCAGGGGAGGTAGAGAAAAGAACAAAAAGAGAAGATAAGGCCAAAATGATATGTTAACCAATGATGTCTCTTTCAGCTTACCATGGCAATGTTTGAGCTTGACTCGCCTCCTTTCTTTCCTTCTCTTTATTGATACTACAATTTTACACGAGCACATATGATAAATTGCATTTATTCACTTTTACAGCAACATCGTCAAGCTCATCCGGGGGTCTTTGCATACACGAACATCTGACTTTGAAGTTACATCATAGAATCTCGATCAAACATGAAAAATCTTACAGTCATCGAGGTCCTGATTACTTCACTGGGATGGAGGAGCATCTGGTTGGTTTGCAGGAAGTGCGGCTTGAAATGCAGGATGCTCATTGTAAGTATCTTGAAGCCTTGCCAGAATAGGGTACTTTGACTGCCAGACAAAATATCAATACAAGCTTATAACACTGGTTTCTGAATAATCAGTGCAAGACATTTCACATTTGCATGTCATAATATAAGAGCGTTTTTAACACTAGTGTAGTGTAAAAAACGCTCTTATATTATGGGATGGAGGGAGTACTCAGCAACAGAGATCTTAGAATAGGGTAACATTTGCATACCATATCGATTTGGAAGCGTGTCACACCAGCGTGGATCTGGGGCGCTAAAAACACATCGGCCTGAAAATGACCAGAATATATATAGAACCTACTTAGCTGATGTTACAGTAACAGAATTAGCAGGAATGTAAGTAGAGCACTTCAGCAGACTCTTCACTGTGACCAGCATATTATGTACTACTCCCTCCGTCCCATAATATAACAGCGTTTTATACTCTAGTGCAGTGTCAAAAACACTCTTATATTATGGAACGGGGGGTCCCTCAAAAAAAGAACAAAGCCTGGGTTTTGAGCTTCGAAGCGCACACCATTTGGACCTCATCTCCGGTGGCATATTTGCTGTCACATCCTTCCAGAAGTTTCTCAATCGCTGAAACAAAATTACCGAGGATAGTTCAGACCAACATGGATGCTCTATATGATTATGAACGCGAGACTGAAGTAAGAGGAAATTGCAAGTGTTTCTAAACTATTTGGTAAACTGAGTGGTAGAAATCGCACCTCTGAAGCCTTTGTCAATATAATGTTGAACCATCTGAAGGCTCTCGTTGGTGTCCATTGTGCCAAGATACGAACCCTACAAAACATCATATAGAACCAAGCGTATATGGAAATTGTCACACTATAGTTGAAAGGGGAGTTTAATTCTGGCCTGAAAAAACTTAAAGATTATATCTGTGCGCACAATGACAGCATGGCTCTGAAGAGGCTGGATGCTTGAACACACTATGCTTGCAATCTGCAACAAGGGACAAACTTGCCTTATGAAGTGCGCATACTAAATGTGTAATCAACAACAGCACCTACATAAGTAAGATAGGTTCCAGATACAATTAGTTGGCGTCTCCATCTGTTCTAAAACCGTTAACTTACAACAAGTTCCATCCAATAAACATCTCAAACTTATTTCAGTGCTTCGAATTGTTTTGTGCTTATCTCACAAAAAAACTGTTTTGTGCCAATGGTATCCTTGGCAATAAATGCTTAGACAAATATATACCTGCAAATTAAGAGCTTTCTTTTTCAGATCCCGGGGTAAGAGAGGACACTGAGGATACTTGTCTTCCATATACTGCTCAATACAAAACAAGTCTGTTAATTGCTAATATATCACTGCACAAGCATTGTAAGAGTTAATTTTGTAAGCTCGAAAATGCAGTGAAGAGTTGCAGCTTACCAAAATGATGGCGAACGAGTCAGAAACAACAAAATTCCCATCCACAAATGCTGGGACAAATTTAACAGGATTGATTTTCTCATAATCTACAGAGGGAAGCAGCAAGAACAGTGAAACAACATCATGAATTACTCCCAAAAAAAAAACATCATAAAGCATACGTAACATAATGCAACTTCTACAGAATCACAGTAACAAAAGGATCAACGATTTATGTACTCAGATCCAGGAAAATTGGTATCAAACTTTCATTTATGCTACTGATACAGGAGCTTTCCTTTACACTATTGACACCGGAGAACTGCATAATTTGCCATCAGAAATGGTACCCTCCGACTCCGAGCAAGTGACGCTTTCGATGTAAAAAAAAAAAGAGCAGAGATTCAGCTGTATACCTGGATCTGTCATCGGGTTGGTCGCTCTGTACTCGAAATCCACACCTTTATCACAGGGGAAAATGGTATATTTAGTACATACAGTAGCAAATAGTAGCAGTAATAAGATCTAAACAGCTCCTATGAACTTTGGTGCTTGAAATTTGAGAGCTATTTTCTCTGAATCACATCACTGGTGAGGAAAAGCTCTTCATCCCGGATCTAACTGATAAAGTTGAGCTAGAGCCTTGGCAATCGAGCATCCATAATCCTCATAATAGACTTCTCAAAAGAAGAACTTCACAATTTGTGATCCCGTGACCTATGCAGCAGAATCACGAAGCGAAGCTAGCTACACGTACCTTTGAGGTTAAGGGCGATCCGAACCCGGTGCGAGCAGGAGCTGAACCATTTGCTGTACAGGATCGGCTTCCCCGTTGCTGCCGACATGGCTGCCTCCTCCTTCCGCATCCCAATTCCGCCCAACTGTTTTCTCTGGGGAAACAGTAGTACGGAGCACTAGAGTTTATCCTTCCGTGTGTGTTTTTTCTTTGGAGAATATCGTTCCATACTTGGAAAAGAGGCTTCTAGGTCAAAGCAATTTTGTAGGATAGGACAATGCGCGTGCCTTGTAGTGGGATTTACCTGCTCATATTAATGTGATTTTTATAAATAAATGTTTATCAAATCCGGTTTGTGATTTTAACTTATATTTTGATGAGAAATTTGATAAATAAATTAAAGTGGAACTGTTCAGAATGTAAGTAAATTAAGGTGATTGATTGTCATACACGAAAGAAAAATGAAACATTAAGCCTTACATTCTTTTTAAGCAGGGAGAGATAGAGATTTTTGGAGGATTAGAATTCCTAGCAATTTTTCTTTGTTGGTCGTTTGATTCGTATAACTGGATTTACTGAAATTTTTACTAAGAAATCGATTATACTACGGCCCAGTTCTTTTGGGCGATTCTCCTAAAATCGCCCCCCCTCCCCAGCTTCTCCCAGAATCACCACTTCATATTTTTTTTACAATCCTATCTAGTTAAGGTCTAATTAGCTAGGATTGTAAAAAAAATATGAAGTAATGATTCTGGGAGAAGCTGGGGAGAGGGGCGATTATGGGGGAATCGCCCAAAAGAACTGGCCCTACATTTCATATGAAATCTACTAGTATCCACACCGACCTCCCTTTAAAACTCTTTTGTTTTTTCTGTGACCTCGTACAGTTCCTGGTTTAAATTATTGTAGGATAATCCTTTAGAATTTAAGTGGCCATTATCGTGTAAAAAAAGGTCTATTTCAGTGTTTTGTAATTCCCGCTAATCAAAGAAGCCCATCCCCATGACTGTTTTTGCAAACGCCGCACATCACGCTGTTTCGGTTGTGTGTGGAAACGCCACGATCAATAGTGTTTGCACCCTGGTTCGCCACCAGCCAACTATTGTTCACCAGGCTAGCGTGGCCGAGACCAAACACCGTAGGGGGTGGTTGTACCCCCAACTAAAACGCCACAACCTTAGATGTTTGCCCCTAAAGGGGCAATTGGTCGTGGAGCCTTGGGTGGGCCTCTGAACCACTTATGCCACCTTTCTTCCTTCTCTTCC
>NC_057807.1:490580795-490584248 GCF_018294505.1 Triticum aestivum
TCCCACGATTTGATTGGTTGGAATTGTGTGTTTTGATCGTATTGTTCCTATCTGAAAGTGATAGTTATCGACTAGAGGGGGGTGAATAGGCGATTTTTATAAAAGTCTTCGGAAGACACAAGATCTTCGAAGACAGACAATCAATTAGCACCTATATGATATGCAGCGGAAATTAAACTACGCTAGACAAGCCATAGTCAAGTGATTAGTACAATGAAAGCACGAAGACAAATAGCAGCAAAAGCAGGGTGAATATCTTCACACAATGAAGTCAAATAGATCAGGCATGCAAGCAGTGACTTCACGAAGACAAACGGTAATTTAAAGGAGGGAGGGGATAGAACTAGTTGCTTGGTGAAGACAAGGATTTGGTAGACCAGTTCCAGTTGTTGTGACAACTGTACATCTGGTTAGGGAAGCTGAGATTAAACTAAGAAGACCACGTCTTCACCTTATTCCCCTTGAGCCAAGGACACTTAGTCCTCGCCAATCACTCTGCTAAGTCTTCAAGGTAGACTTCCAAACCTTCACAGACTTCGTTCACCGGCGATCCACAATGACTCTTGGATCCTCAGAACGCGATGCCGAATCGACTGGAAGATACACAGTCTTCAAGTGTAATAAGTCTTCAGATCACGCAGACAGAAAGACTTCAGTGATGCCAACACTCTTTGGGCTTTGAGTGTTTTGGGTTTTGTCCTCACAAGGATTCTCTCAAAGGCTTCGGAGGTGGGTTGCTCTCAAACGACAAAAGTCGTGTACTAACTCCGAGCAGCCACTTTATGGTGTAGGGGGTGGGTTATTTATAGCCAGGAGGCAACCCGACCTGATATGTCTAAAATGACCCTAGGTCACTAAGGAACTGACACGTGTCCAATGGTCGGATTTCAAACACACGCGGCAACTTTACTTGGGCTACAAGCAAAGCTGACTCATCCGACTCTGGATAAGATTTTCTCTCATTGTCTTCACTCGAAGACATAGGATTTGGGTTGAGCATCACATAAGTTTTCTGACTTTGTTCACTTGGACCCCACTTAATAGTTCGGTGGTTCCTATGACTCAAGAAAGAAGAAAATGAAACTATGAAAGAAACTACGTCTTCGCACTTCATTGTCTTCAAGTGAATGTCTTCACACGTCATTATCTTCGACGTGAATCTCTTCACGAACCACCATTGTCTTCGATGTCTTCATACATTTTTGGGGGTCATCTCTAGTAGGTAAACCAAATCATGAGGGACTTCTACCTGTGTTATCCTGCAATTCTCACAAACACATTAATCCCTCAACCACGTTTGTCGCCAATACTCCAAAACCAACTAGGGGTGGCACTATATGCACTTACAATCTCCCCCTTTTTGGTGATTGATGACAAACTGGTTGAAGTTTTCAACGGGGATAAAATGTGTGAAAGTTAAAGTACATGGTCATTGGCTTCATGAAGTTGAAAGGGCTCCCCCTGAAGATGTGCATATTAGTAATTTGCCTTTATGCAAATGCACACTGCAGGTTTTGCTTTGTGGAGATCTCCTTTCTTTCATGAAGTCAAATCAAAGTGCATGTAGAAAATGTATTGAAGATAATGATATGCACAATGATAAATGGGCATCTGCAATGATTTCATGCGCATAAGATAGAAATTCAACCACGTAGATAAAATAGTTAAAAAAGTAGCAGACGTCCCATCTGGACTTAAGTGTTACAACTCAAAAACCAACAGTTCACGAAACAAGAGTTGCAAGACTTCACAAAAGTATAGCACCCGACCCATATAGACCCGCTTGAAGACTATCAGCTCATATGCTTCTCCCCCTTTTGTCAGAATGACCAAAAAGGAGTGAAGACATAGAGTGTCTAAACGTTCCCAAGAGGTGTTGGTGAAGATGTTGGGGCAGCCGGGTCGACGTTGGAGTTGGGCAGTGCAAAAGGGCCTGATGCAGTATCGTGATGCAGTGAAGCCCTGGCTGGTGAAGTGGCGTCGTCCTCCTCATCAATGACTCGAGAAATAACAGTTGGAGCCGAAAATGAGTAATCAGAATCTTCAATGGACAGTGTAGGACGCCAACTTGTTGATTGTGGAGGCCTGGAGTCAAACTTGAATCTTTAAGTGAAGCCATCTGCAGTGAGTTCATCTTCAGAGCAAAGTAGAGTTAGGCTCTTCCACGCACGCCGACATGCTTCATGAGCAACAAAAGAATTCTTGGTGGAGAGGTTGCGAATGCGATTGACATCCATAAGAAGACTTTGCATTTGACGCTTCATCTAGTCAGATGCCTATCCTGCTTCTGATGAATAGAAACAAGAAGTTCTCTATCATTTAGCACACGGGCACGCTTCTGAGGCCTCTGGGAATTGTGTTGGCTGTTGCATCAGTGGGAGCATGATGTGGCAGCCGAAGCTGACCGACGAAATGACCAGCAATAGTAGTTGGATTGGGCACATGAATGGCTTCAAGTGGTGCTAAGAAGCTTTGAAGCGCAGCATTGTCTTCACGAACAGGTTCCTTGGTAGGCTCTGGATAGTTAGCTTCATGAGACATATCAACCTCAGGCAAGAATACAACATGATTGCATGTTGAAGCTTGATAGTTGATGGTGGAGTGAAGCCTAATCAGCCACATAATCCATGGTGCATAGAATTTGAGGCTAAAGAGATCAATGCCTGAAGCTGCCAACTAAGGGATGAAGAAATCTTGAGTGTTGAAGCGGATGCCATTCAGAATGTAGAAGACCAATGTCTTCATGGTGCCTTCAATCTTGGCATGAGGAGAACGCCCTTTGATTGGCCATAGAGTATGCCTCACAATGTGGTAGATGGTTCGAGGAAAATACTCGAGGTCATTGACGAAGAACTCCTTAGGGTACTCAGCATCTACTGGCAATGGCTTCATCATGCTTATCATTTGGCTCATGTTGGGATCTGGCTTTTGGAAGATGCTTTAAATTTCTGTTCACACTACAAAAAAAGACACATCCATGACATTTTGGGCCGAACGAATTTTTTTTCTGTCATACATATGACACTTCTATGACGATAATTGTGACAAAACTCGGTATCATCATAGATGTGATGGGCTCCTACTTCTATGACAAAAAATCATGACAGAAAATGGGCTTTTCGTCCTAGGCGGGCCGGAGACGCAGCTGCATGACATTCTTTGGGCCGTCCATGACGGAAAAAACCATGGTAGAAGCGAGGGGGAGGAAAATTTCGGGGAGTTGCTGGTTACGGTGGGAGGTCGGGGGCCGAGCGATGCGCATTTCTCTCGTACGTACGCGCGTGTGTGCGAGGCGTTGGCTCTAACTGAACCCGAGCGAGGCGTTGGGCTCTAACTGAACCCGAGCGATTGCACTGCAGGCTACGCGTTACTGAACCCCAGCGATCGATCGATGGCTGTTAACTGAACCCGATGGAGCAATTCCTTCGCTACTGCTGCTAACTGAAGCCGATC
>NC_057807.1:490585029-490615302 GCF_018294505.1 Triticum aestivum
AGTTTGTTTCGTCCGTTTTGCGGTACGCCACACCCCTCCCGATCAATAGGACCCCCGTTTCGACCGTAGGAGGTCCGTTTCGTCCGTTTTGCAGTACGCCACACCCCTCCCGATCAACAGGACCCCCGTTTCGACCATAGGAGGTCTGTTTCCTCTGTTTTGCGGTACGCCACACCTCTCCCTGTCAACAGGACCCCCATTTCGACCGTAGGAGGTCCGTTTCCTCCGTTTTGCGGTACGCCAGGCCCCTCCCGATCAACAGGACCCCATTTCGAATGTGGCCGGTCGAACACAAGGTCGTTTCCTCCGTTGTGCGGTACGCGAGGCCTCGTTTCCATCGCCTGTTCCGTCCAAGCCCTCCCGATGAACACGACCACACATTCCGTTCCGACCCAGCCGGTTGGCTCCCCATGAACACGACGACGACGTTGTTTCTCCGTTCTGACCCAGCCATGTACGTATGCGCGATAGGCGTTAGAGACCCTGCCCGTATGTACATACGTGGCCGTATTTTCTTTCTTGCACCCTCGCCGATGTACGTACGTGTACATGCTATGTGCGCGCCTCTACTACGACACGTGCGCGCCTCTACATCCACCAGTATATATGTACGTACATGTTCACGACCAGAATGACAACGCTACGTACGCTTCGACCAGGTGGGTCCCGACTGTCAGGCACTTTCTTGCGTGCGAAGATGTAGCTGGTGGGTCCCAGCAGTCAGGGGGGCGAATCGTTTTTTTTGGACGCACTTCCTTGCATGCGAAGATGTAATTGGTGGGTCCCAGCAGACAGGGGGAAACGGTTTTTCGCTAAATACGGTGGCCCGTCCGGTGGGTCCCCGCTGTCAGGTGGAGGAATAATTATTTTGCGCCTAATAAGGAGGCACTTCCTTGCTGCGACCGTGGACCCAGCTGTCAGCCTCTCCACGTACAGTCCACGTCCGATGGAAGCCATTCCTTGACCACGTTGACCACGCCGCGCCGAGAGCACCAGGGCGGTGGACGACGGCGAGGCCTAGGAAGGGGACGACGCGGAGACGGGGAAGACGCGATAGTGGATGCCCACGCGTAGAGGAGTACGAGGGTTCACTGGTTCGCTGTAGTGTGAGGTTGCCGTCGCCGCAGAATAACATGGGGTGTGGGTGAGTAGAGGGATGGCCTGGCCAGCGGTGGGAGTACTAGGGGGCGGTGAGGCCTCCGCCGCATTGCAACCGGCCACCGGAGGCAGGAGCACGAGGCACGACCAGCGCTGGTTTGGGCGGCTGGAGCAAGAAGACCAGAGGTTGAAGAAGCACTACGGCCGTTGGATGGACATCGTATGATCACTTGAGCTAGAATCGTGCATATTGACTAAGTTGACAAAGCCCTCCGTCCCCGTCAACTTAGTAGGCCCACAAGTCAGCCTGCCACTATACTGGGTCCCAGCTAACAGGGGGAGTATTCATTTTTTTGTGCGTAATAAGGAGGCACTTCCTTGCGTGCGAAGATATAGCTGGTGGGTCCGAGCTGTCAGCGGCGGTAACGTTTTTTCGCGAAATACTGAGGCCCTTTCGGTGGGTCCCTGATGTCAGGTGGACAAATCATTATTTTGCGCGTAATAAGGAGGCATTTCCTTGCGTGCGGCCGTGGACCCAACTGTCGGCCTCTCCACGTACAGTCCACTTCAGATGCATGTGGTCGTTGACCATGTTGACCAGGCCGCGCCGAGAGCACCAGGGCGGTGGACGACGGCGAGGCCTAGGAAGGGAACGACACGGAGGCAGGGAAGACTCAACAGTTGTTTCCCACGCGGAGGGGAGTACGACTGAACGAGGGTTTACTGGTTCGTCTGCCATCGCCGGAGAATAACAGCAGGTGTGGGTGAGTAGAGGGATGGCTAGGCTAGCGATGGGAGTACGATGGGGTGGTGAGGCCTGCGCGGCAGCATAGCCGGCCGCGAGGAGGAGGGAGCAGGCAGTCCCACCGGCGCTTGTTTGAGCGGCTGGAGCAGGAAGAGCAGAGATTGAAGAAGCACGACGGCCGTTGGATGGCCATCCAACAGCCACTGCTTGTGCATCAACCTTTTTTAGGAAAGCCTCAAATTTGTGGAAAACAGCATACAGCCCATCTGCCATTATTTCTAATAATTTATAGCCCATTTGCCAATTCTTAAGGTTTTTTTGGGTCCCATATTATTTTTGTTAGCATTACAGCCCATATTGTGGCCACGGTTAAAAAATTATACGAAATTTTGCATATTTCGGTGCGGTCCGAACTGTTTTTAATCCCGAAATTTCGACTCACATTCAAACTGATTTTAAAACTAAATATATATCAATATAAAATCCAACAAATTCTCCACGCATAAAAATTAATGTAATTTAAAATCTTGAAATAAAAAAAAGATATTTGAAACTAATTGCCGCTTTGATGTGTTTTAAAAATGTACAGCCCATTTTTCATTACTGATGGGCCATTTTCTCGGCCAGACGAATGAAAGCTCTCCTCGTCTTGAAAGATTTGCAGCCCAACAGGCCTGACAAAGCGACTTACTTGGCAAATCACAAAAAAACTGGCTATGGCCGTGGACCCAGCTGTCAGCCTCTCCACGTACAGTATTCTTCCGATGGAAGTCGTTCCTTGACCATGTTGACCACGCCACGCGGAGAGCACCACGGAGGTGGACAACGGCGAGGCCTAGGAAGGGGACAACACGGAGCCGGGGAAGACACGACAGTGGAAGCCCGTGCAGAGAGGAGTACGAGGGTTCACTGGTTCGGCTGCGGTGTGAGGATGCCGTCGCCGTAGGGCCTGGCCAGCGGTGAGAATAGTAGGGGGCGGTGAGTCCTCCGCGGCAGCACAGCCGGCCACAGGAGGCAGGAGCATGAGGCACGACCGGCGCTGGTTTGGGCGGCTAGAGTAAGAAGACCATAGGTTGAAGAAGCACTACGGCCGTTGGATGGACATCGTACGGTCACTGGAGCTAGAATCATTCATATTGACTAAGTTGACAAAGCCCTTCGTCCTCGTCAACTTAGTAGGCCCACAAGTCAGCCTCCCACCAAGGTGGGTCCCAGCTAGCAGGGGGAGTATTCATTTTTTTGTGCGTAATAAGGAGGCACTTCCGGTGGGTCCGAGCTGACAGCGGGGGGGGGGGCATCTTTTCGCGAAATACGGTGGCCCGTCAGGTGGGTCCCAGCAGTCAGGGGGCAGACGTTTTTTTTTGTAAAATACGGTGGCCCGTCCAATGGGTCCCCGCTATCAGTTGGAGGAATCATTATTTTCCACGTAATAAGGAGGCACTTACTTGCTGCGGCCGTGGACCCAGCTGAGACTCTCCACGTACAATATACTTCCGACGGAAGTCGTTCCTTGACCACGTTGACCTCGCCGCGTTCCTTTGCATGCATGCGTCCATGGGCATGGTGCGTCCCCACTGTCAGCCTCTCACGTACAGTCATCTTCCGATGACTCTCGGTTGTTGACCACGTTGACCACACCGTGCCGAGCGCACCCAGACTGGAACGACCTGAAGATGGGGAAGACGGGGCAGTGGAGTCGCAGATGGAGAGGAGTGGGAAACTTCACTGGTTCGGGTGCGCGGCAGCACAGCCGCGGTGCCGCCCACGGGAGACAGGAGCAAGAACAGAGGTTGAAGAAGGAGCACGGCTGTTGGATTAACATCCAATGGTCCAGCTGCTAGAATCATTTGTTGATTAAGTTGACAAAGCCGTGCGTACACGTCCGCTTAGCAAGCCCACAAGTTAGTCACCAAATCTGACGGGTCCCACCTGTCAATGGCATGAATAATTTTTTCGCAAAACAAGGAGGCACTTCCTTCCATGCGAAGATACAGCCGGTGGGTCCCAGCTGTCAGGTGGAGGAAACATTTTTTTTCAGTTTAATAAGGAGGAACTTTCCTTGCGTGCGACCATGGACCTCGTGGGTCCCAGCCGCCAGGCTCTCCACGTACAGTCCTCTTCCGATGACTCTCATTTGTTGACCACGCCGCACCGAACACAGCGAGGCGATGGACGACGGCGAGGCCCCGGACGGGAACGACTCGGAGATGGGAAAACGCAGCAGTGGAGTCGTAGATTGAGAGGAGGAGAAGGGTTATAACTGGTTCTGTTGCAATTCATACCAAACTTAGGTTCACAAGACACATTCATATTCATAGCCAACATTCACTATCAATAACTTAAAAGATTCATATATACACAAGCTCAGCATATCTATGCATCCAAATGATTGATAGATCACACGACAATATTCATACATAATTCACAAAAAGATTCAGATATACACATGTTCAGTATGTTTATGCATCCAAATGATTGAGATCACAGCCAATATGATCCATGGAAAAACTTTAATTACCTAGGGTACAGACTGGTAAATGGTGTTCAATCAGAGGTACTTCTTGCTAAAAATAGTTCTTGTATGAGTAAACTTTTGAGTACATAAGAGGCACCACAGACAATCTGAACTTTGCTTGTAGGTTTATCTCAAATAGTGGCCTCGTGCCGACGGAGGTTTGAGCAACTTGGCCACTACTTTCATCCAACTAGTTTACTGGCTCATCTTGGTCCTGTATCTCGCCAAAATTCTACATTGCAGACGAGAAAGGGGGCGGTTGAGAAAATGAACCACCCAATTTTTTTGTGCAGTTCAACTGAAATGGAGCATCCTTGGCGTGCAGACTGATTAAGTCCCAGATGAATATACGCGTCAACCAACTTGTCTGGAATCTTTAGACTCCATGCCATATAGTTCGCTACCATATGTGCCGATAACCAAAAGGCACAAGTTGGGACCAAAGACTGGACTGCGTTTTTCTAGGCTATGCACCAAGCAATATTTTTGGCGTTCACTCTCCTAATACTTGGAGCTTGACAATTGGTTGACGTCGGTTGATAATCGAATGAATATAGACACTTCTTGTCAACATCGATGCTTGTCTGAGTGAACTTTGGAGTACATAGCAGCAGCATAAGTACCTGTCCATCTGATCATTTTGTGTACTTCTACTAAAATCACCCGATGTAATGATTTGCCTGCGAGTTCAGGCTCCAAATTACTCCTTTATGAAATCGGCAAATAGTAGCACAATACCAAATTACCAATACATATGACAGGTACAATAATCAGGATAAAGACCAGTACCAACCTGTGTTAGGTAGCATATCAATTACTATTTCCTGTGACTGGAAGCCGAGATAAGCCAAGCAACTGATAGCAAAGGAAGAAAGCAAGCGGAGATTAGCGACTGACAGGAAAGGACGGAAGCTGTCGAGGCAATGAAGCACCCAAATTTTTTGTGCAGTTCCACCAAAATCGAGCATCACTATTGGCACATATATTGAGAGAGTGAGATTACTGTAATAGTGGGACTAGTTGATGAAACATACACTAACAAATAGAAGCACCCTCATTATCTTAATGGGTAAAGTTAGCAACATAGAAGTCTTGCTTAAAGAGAGGTATTAGTTTGTTTAATTAGTGCCAATTAGCTCAACTCAACACTCAAAGCATTGCCATTTATCATAGGTTGCAAAACTTAAAAGTGCAAAGATAAAGGAGTTTCTCATGACAGTAGCACGATACAAATAGAGATGACAGCAAACTAATATGGATGAAGGCCTTAGGCCCGTACCAACCTGAGAAAAAAAGCTTATTCATGTAGTCCCATAAGAGATGATAAAGCACACACTGGAATTACACAATAGTATATATTTTTGTGCACTTCAAATGTATGGTTGAAATCACTCTTGTTTACCAGTGCTGAGATTATATCGAAAGATTATCAAGAACTTCCAGCAGAGTTAAAGCACTGGCTGGGATATAGTTCATGTTGGTGAACATAACAGAAATCAAAAAAATTCTACGCATCACCAAGATCATTCTATGGAGTACTCTAGCAACGAGTGCATCTACATACCCTTGTAGATCGCTAAGCGGAAGCGTTCAAGTGAACGGGGTTGATGGAGTCGTACTCGTCGTGATCCAAATCACCGATGATCCTAGCGCCGAACGGACGGCACCTCCGCGTTCAACACACATATGGTTGGGAGAGACATCTCCTCCTTCTTGATCCAGCAAGGGGAGGAGAGGTTGATGGAGATCTAGTAGCACGACGGCGTGGTGGTGGAAGTAGCGGGATCGCGGCAGGGCTTCGCCAAGCGCAAGCGGGGAGTAAGAGGTGTCATGGGAGGGAGGGAGGCGCCAGGGACTCAGGTGCGGCTGCCCTCCCTCCTCTCCACTATATATAGGGGCCTAGGGGGGCGCCGACCCCTTGTAAATCCCATCTAGGGAGGGGGGCGGCTGCCCTAGGGGTGGCTTGGCCTTCAAACCAAGTGGAGGCGCCCCCACCCCTTAGGGTATCTAACCCTAGGCGCATGGGAGGCCCAAGGGGGGGTGCACCAGCCCACCAGGGGCTGGTTCCCACGCCCCCTCGGCCTATGGGGCCCTCCGGGATAGGTGGCCCTACCCGGTGGACCCCCGGGACCCTTCCGGTGGTCCCGGTACAATACCGATGACCCCCTAAACTTTCCCGGTGGCCAAAACTGGACTTCCTATATATAAATCTTTACCTCTGGACCACTCCGGAACTCCTCGTGACATCCGGGATCTCATCCGAGACTCTGAACAACATTCAGGTTACCGCATACTATTATCTCTACAACCCTAGTGCCACCGAACCTTAAGTGTGTAGACCCTACGGGTTCGGAAACCATGCAGACATGACCGAGACAACTCTCCGACCAATAACCAACAGCGGGATCTGGATACCCATGTTGGCTCCCACATGTTCCACGATGATCTCATCGGATGAACCACGATGTCGAGGATTCAATCAATCCCGTATTCAATTCCCTTTGTCTAGCGGTATTGTACTTGCCCGAGATTCGATCGTCGGTATGCCGATACCTTGTTCAATCTCGTTATCGGCAAGTCTCTTTAATCGTTCCGTAACACATCATCCCGTGGTCAACCCCTTGGTCACATTGTGCACATTATGATGATGTCCTACCGAGTGGGCCCAGAGATACCTCTCCGTCACACGGAGTGACAAATCCTAGTCTCAATTCGTGCCAACCCAACAGACACTTTCGGAGATACCCGTAGTGCACCTTTATAGCCACCCAGTTACGTTGTGACGTTTGGTACACCCAAAGCATTCCTACGGTATCCGGGAGTTGCACAATCTCATGGTCCAAGGAAATGATACTTGACATTAGAAAAGCTTTAGCATACGAACTACACGATCTTTGTGCTAGGCTTAGGATTGGGTCTTGTCCATCACATCATTCTCCTAATGATGTGATCCCGTTATCAACGACATCCAATGTCCATGGTCAGGAAACTGTAACCATCTATTGATCAACGAGCTAGTCAACTAGAGGCTTACTAGGGACATGGTGTTGTCTATGTACCCACACATGTATCTGAGTTTCCTATCAATACAATTATAGCATGGATAATAAACGATTATCATGAACAAGGAAATATAATAATAATAACTAATTTATTATTGCCTCTAGGGCATATTTCCAACAGTCTCCACTTGCACTAGAGTTAATAATCTAGTTCACATCGCCACGTGAATAACACTCACAGGTCACATCGCCATGTGACCAACATCCAAAGAGTTTACTAGTGTCAGTAAACTAGTTCACATCATCATGTGATTAAGACTCAATGAGTTCTGGGGTTTGATCATGTTTTGCTTGTGAGAGAGGTTTTAGTCAACAGGTCTGCAACATTCAGATCCGTATGTACTTCGCAAATCTCTAGGTCATATTGTAAATGCTGCTTCCACGCTCCACTTGGAGCTATTCCAAATGGTTGCTCCACTATACGTATCCGGTTTGCTACTCAGAGTCATTCGGATAGGTGTTAATGCTTGCATCGACATAACCCTTTACGCCAAACTCTTTATCACCTCCATAATCGAGAAACATGTCCTTATTTACTCCAAGGACAATTTTGACCGCCGTCCAATGATCCATTCCTGTATCATTCTGGTACCCCTTGACTGACTCATGGCAAGGCACACTTCCGGTGTGGTACACAGCATAGCATACTATAGAGCCTACGTCTGAAGCATAGGGGACGACCTCCGTCCTTTCTCTCTCTTTTATCGTGGACGAGCTTTAATTCTTAACTTCATACCTTACAACTCACGCAAGAACTCCTTCTTTGATTGATCCATCTTGAACACCTTCAAGATCATGTCAAGGTATGTGCTCATTTGAAAGTACCATTTAGCGGTTTTTGATCTATCCTCATAGATCTTGATGCTCAATGTTCAAGCAGCTTAATCCAGGTTTTCTATTGAAAAACACCTTTCAAACAACCCTATATGCTTTCCAAAAATTCTACATCATTTTCGATCAACAATATGTCAACAACATATACTCATCAGAAATGCTATAGTGCTCCCACTCACTTCTTTGGAAATACAAGTTTCTCATAAACTTTGTATAAACCCAAAATCTTTGATTATCTCATCAAAGCGTATATTCCAACTCCGAGATGCTTACTCCAGTCCTTAGAAGGATTGCTGGAGCTTTGCATACTTGTTAGCTGTTGGAAATATGCCCTAGAGGCAATAATAAAAGCATTATTATTATATTTCCTTGTTCATGATGATTGTCTTTATTCATGCTATAATTGTGTTATCCGGAAATCGTAGTACATGTGTGAATAACAGACACCAACATGTCCCTAGTGAGCCTCTAGTTGACTAGCTCGTTGATCAACAGATAGTCATGGTTTCCTGACTATGGACACTGGATGTCATTGATAACGAGATCACATCATTGGGAGAATGATGTGATGGACAAGACCCAATCCTAAACATAGCACAAGATCGTATAGTTCGTTTGCTAGAGTTTTCCAATGTCAAAGTATCTTTTCCTTAGACCATGAGATCGTGTAACTCCCGGATACCGTAGGAGTGCTTTGGGTATGCCAAACGTCACAACGTAACTGGGTGACTATAAAGGTAGACTACAGGTATCTCCGAAAGTGTCTGTTGGGTGACATGGATCAAGACTGGGATTTGTCACTCCGTATGACGGAAAGGTATCACTGGGCCCACTCGGTAATGCATCATCATAATGAGCTCAGAGTGACCAAGTGTCTGGTTACGGGATCATGCATTACGGTACGAGTAAAGTGATTTGCCGGTAACGAGATTGAACGAGGTATTGGGATACCGATGATCGAATCTCGGGCAAGTAACATATCGATAGACAAAGGGAATAGCGTACGGGATTGATTAAATCCTCGACATCGTGGTTCATCCGATGAGATCATCGTGGAGCATGTGGGAGCCAACATGGGTATCCAGATCCCGCTGTTGGTTATTGACCGGAGAGTTGTCTCGGTCATGTCTGCTTGTCTCCCGAACCCGTAGGGTCTACACACTTAAGGTTCGGTGACGCTAGGGTTATGAAGATATGTATATGCAGAAACCCGAATGTTGTTCGGAGTCCCGGATGAGATCCCGAACGTCACGAGGAGTTCCGGAATGGTCCGGAGGTAAAGAATTATATATAGGAAGTGCTATTTCGGGCATCGGGATAAGTTTCGGGGTTATCGGTATTGTACCGGGACCACCGGAAGGGTCCCGGGGGTCCACCGGGTGGGGCCACCTATCCCGGGGGGCCACATGGGCTGTAGGGGGTGCGCCTTGGCCTAGATGGGCCAAGGGCACCAGCCCCTATAGGCCCATGCGCCTAGGGTTTCCACCATGGAAGAGTCCATGTGGTGGAAGGCACCCCTAGGTGCCTTGGGGGGGAGGGAAACCTCCCCTTGGCCGCCGCCCCCCCTAGTAGATCTCATCTACTAGGGCCGGTGCCCCCCCTTGGCACCCCTATATATAGTGGGGGAGAGGAGGGACTTCATAGACCAGCCCCTGGCGCCTCCACCTCCCCCCGTTACGTCTCTCCCTCGTAGTCTCGGCGAAGCCCTGCTGCTGTGACGCCCTGCATCCACCACCACGCCGTTGTGCTGCTGGATCTTCATCAACCTCTCATCCCCCCTTGCTGGATCAAGAAGGAGGAGACGTCTCCCGTTCCGTACGTGTGTTGAACGCGGAGGTGCCGTCCGTTCGGCGCTGGTCATCAGTGATTTGAATCACGTCGAGTACGACTACATCATCACCGTTTTTTTGAACGCTTCCGTGCGCGATCTACAAAGGTATGTAGATGCATCTAATCACTCGTTGCTAGATGAACTCCTAGATGATCTTGGTGAAACGAGTAGGAAAATTTTTGTTTTCTGCAACGTTCCCCAACATTAGCATATTTTAGGATTGACAAAAACCTTCTGGTTGTATCACATACAACCTTTCCTCAAGAATAACGTCAAGGAAACAATGTTTTGACATCCTATCTGCAAGATTTCATAAATCATGCAGTAATTGCTAATATAATTCCAACAGACTCTTAGCATCGCTACGAATGAGAAAGTCTCATCGTAGTCAACTCCTTGAACTCGTCGGAAAACATCTTAACGACAAATCGAGCTTTCTTAATGGTGACACTTACCATCATTGTCTGTCTTCCTTTTAAAATCCATCTGTACCCAATGGCCTTACGACCATCAAGCAGTTCTGCCAAAGTCTACACTTTGTTTTCATACATGGATCCTCTCTCGGATTTGTCCTCGAGCCATTTGTCGGAATCCGGGCCCACCATTGCTTCTCCATAGCTCGTAGGTTCATTGTTATCTAGCAACATGACCTCTAAGACAGGATTGCCGTACCACTCTGAAGCAGTACGCGTCCTTGTCATCCTACGAGGTTCGGTAGTGAGTTGATCCGAAGTTTCATGATCACTATCATAAGCTTCTACTTCAATTGGTGTAGGTGCCACAGGAACAACTTCCTGTGCCCTGCTACACACTAGTTGAAGTGATGGTTCAACAACCTCATCAAGTCTCCACCATCCTCCCACTCAATTCTTTCGAGAGAAACTTTTTCTCGAGAAAGGACCCATTTCTAGAAACAATCTTTTGCTTCCGGGTCTGAATTAGGAGGTATACCCAACTGTTTTTGGGTGTCCTATGAAGATGTATTTATCCGCTTTGGGTTCGAGCTTATCAGGATGAAACTTTTTCACATAAGCGTCACAGCCCCAAACTTTCAAGAAACGACTGCTTAGGTTTCTCTAAACCATAGTTCACACGGTGTCATCTCAACGGAATTACATGGTACCCTATTTAAAGTGAATGCGGTTGTCTCTAATGCCTAACCCATGAACGATAGTGGTAATTCGATAAGAGACATCATGGTACGCACCATATCCAATAGGGTGCAACTATGATGTTCGGACACACCATCACACTATGGTGTTCCAGGCGGTATTAATTGTGAAACAATTTCCACAATGTCTTAATTACGTGCCAAAGCTCGTAACTCAAATACTCATCTCTATGATCATATCGTAGACATTTTATCCTCTTATCATGATGATCTTCAACTTTACTCTGAAATTACTTGAACCATTCAATAATTCAGACTTGTGTTTTGTCAAGTAAATATACTCAACATCTACTCAAATCATCTGTGAAGTAAGACCATAACGATATTCACTGCATGCCTCAGCACTCATTGGACTGCACACATCAAAATGTATTACTTCCAACAAGTTGCTTTCTTGTTCCATTTTACTGAAAATGAGGCTTTCAGTCATCTTGCCCATGTGGTATGATTTGCATGTCTCAAGTGATTAAAAAACAAGTGAGTCCAAACAGTCCATTTGCATGGAGTTTCTTCATGCATATACACTAATAGACATGGTTCGCATGTCTCAAACTTTTCAAAAACGAGTGAGTCCAAAGATCCATCAATATGGAGCTTCTTCATGCGTTTTATACCAATATGACTTACATGGCAGTGCCACAAGTAGGTGGTACTATCATTACTATCTTATATCTTTTGGCATGAACATGTGTATCACTACGATCGAGATTCAATAAACCATTCATTTTAGGTGCAAGACCATTGAAGGTATTATTCAAATAAACAGAGTAACCATTATTCTCCTTAAATGAATAACCGTATTGCGATAGACATAATCCAATCATGTCTATGCTCAACGCAAACACCAAATAACAATTATTTAGGTTTAACACCAATCTCGATGGTAGAGGGAGCATGCGATGCTTGATCACATCAACCTTAGAAACACTTCCAACACATATCGTCAGCTCACCTTTAGCTAGTCTCCGTTTATTCCGTAGCTTTTATTTCGAGTTACTAACACTTAATAACCGAACCGATATCTTGTACCCTGGTGCTACTAGGAGTGCTAGTAAAGTACACATTAACATAATGTATATCCAATATACTTCCGTAGACCTTGCCTGCCTTCTTATCTACCAAGTATCTATGGTGGTTCTGCTTTAGTGTCTGTTCCTCTCATTACAGAAGCACTTAGTCTCGGGTTTGGGTTCAACCTTGGGTTTTCACTAGAGCAGCAACTGTTTTGCCGTTTCATGAAGTATCCCTTCTTGCCCTTGCCCTTCTTGAAACTAGTGGTTTTACTAACCATCAACAATTGATGCTCCTACTTGACTTCTACTCTCGCGGTGTCAATCATCGCGAATACTTCAAGGATCATCATATCTATCCCTGATATGTTATAGTTCATCATGAAGCTCTAGTAGCTTGGTGGCAATGACTTTGGAGAAACATCACTATCTCATCTGGAAGATTAACTCCCACTCGATTCAAGTGATTGTTGTACCCAGACAATCTGAGTACAAGCTCAACGATTGAGCTTTTCTCCCTTAGTTTGTAGGCCAAGAAGCTCGTCGGAGGTCTTATACCACTGACGTGGGCATGAGCCTGAAATCCCAATTTCAGCCCTCGAAACATCTCATATGTTCCGCGACGTTTCGAAATCGTCTTTGGTGCCTCAACTCTAAACCATTTAACTGAACTATCACGTAGTTATAAAAACGTGTATGTCAGATGTTCGCAACATCCACAGACGAAGTTCGGGGTTCAGCACACTAAGCGGTGCATTAAGGACATAAGCTATCTACGCAGCAATGAGAACAATCTCAGTTTACAGACCCAGTCCGCATAATTGCTACTATCAACTTTCAACTAAATTTTCTCTAGGAACATATCTAAAATAGTAGAACTAAAACGCGAGCTACGACATAATTTGCAAAAACCTTTTGACTATGTTCAGGATAAATAAGTTCATCTTATGAACTCCCACTCAGACAGACATCCCTCTAGTCATCTAAGTGATTACACGATCCGAGTCAACTAGGCAGTGTCCGATCATCACGTGAGACGGACTAGTCATCATCGGTGAACATCTTCATGTTGATCGTATCTACTATACGACTCATGCTCGACCTTTCGGTCTCTTGTGTTCCGAGGCCATGTCTGTACATGCTAGGCTCGTCAAGTCAACCTAAGTGTTTCGCGTGTGTAAATCTGGCTTACACCCGTTGTATGTGAATGTTAGAATCTATCACACCCGATCATCACGTGGTGCTTCGAAACAACGAACTTTCGCAATGGTGCACAGTTAGGGGGAACACTTTCTTGAAATTTTAATGAGGGATCATCTTATTTACTATCGTCGTTCTAAGCAAATAAGATGCATAAACATGATAAACATCACATGCAATCAAAAAGTGACATGATATGGCCAATATCATTTTGCTCCTTTTGATCTCCATCTTCGGGGCTCCATGATCATCATCGTCACCGGCATGACACCATGATCTCTATCATCATGATCTCTGTCATCGTGTCTCCATGAAGTTGTCTCGCCAACTATTACTTCTACTACTATGGCTAACAATTTAGCAATAAAGTAAAGTAATTACATGGTGTTGTTCAGTGACACGCAGGTCATACAATAAATAAAGACAACTCCTATGGCTCCTGACGGTTGTCATACTCATCGACATGCAAGTCGTGATTCCTATTACAAGAACATGATCAATCTCATACATCACATATCATTCATCACATTCTTTTTGGCCATATCACATCACATAGCATACCCTGCAAAAACAAGTTAGACATCCTCTAATTGTTGTTTGCATGTTTTACGTGGCTGCTATGGGTTTCTAGCAAGAACGTTTCTTACCTACGCAAAAACCACAACGTGATAAGTCAATTGCTATTTACCCTTCATAAGGACCCTTTTCATCGAATCCGATCCGACTAAAGTGGGAGAGACTGGCACCCGCTAGCCACCATATGCAACAAGTGCATGTCAGTCGGTGGAACCTGTCTCACGTAAGTGTACGTGTAAGGTCGGTCCGGGCCGCTTCATCCCACGATGCCGCCAAATCAAGATAAGACTAGTAATGGTAAGCATATTGAACAAAATCAACGCCCACAACTACTTTGTGTTCTACTCGTGCATAGAAACTACGCATAGACCTAGCTCATGATGCCACTGTTGGTGAACGTAGCAGAAATCAAAAAATTTCTATGCATCACCAAGATCAATCTATGGAGTAATCTAGCAACGAGAGGAAGGAGAGTGCATCTACATACCCTTGTAGATCGCTAAGCGGAAGCGTTCAAGTGAACGGTGTTGATGAGGTCGTACTCGTCGTGATCCAAATCACCGATGTGTTGGAAATATGCCCTAGAGGCAATAATAAATTGGTTATTATTATTATATTTCCTTGTTTATGATAATTGTTTATTATCCATGCTATAATTGTATTGATAGGAAACTCAGATACATGTGTGGGTACATAGACAACACCATGTCCCTAGTAAGCCTCTAATTGACTAGCTCGTTGATCAATAGATGGTTACGGTTTCCTGACCATGGACACTGGATGTCGTTGATAACGGGATCACATCATTAGAGAATGATGTGATGGACAAGACCCAATCCTAAGCCTAGCACAAAGATCGTGTAGTTCGTATGCTAAAGCTTTTATAATGTCAAGTATCTTTTTTCTTAGACCATGAGATTGTGCAACTCCCGGATACCGTAGGAATTCTTTGGGTGTACCAAACGTCACAACGTAACTGGGTGGCTATAAAGGTGCATTACAGGTATCTCCGAAAGTGTCTGTTGGGTTGGCACGAATCGAGACTGGGATTTGTCACTCCGTGTAAACGGAGAGGTATCTCTGGGCCCACTCGGTAGGACATCATCATAATGTGCACAATGTGACCAAGGGGTTGATCACGGGATGATGTGTTACGGAACAAGTAAAGAGACTTGCTGATAACAAGACTGAAGAAGGTATCGGGATACCGACGATCGAATCTCGGGCAAGTACAATACCGCTAGACAAAGGGAATTGTATACGGGATTGAATGAGTCCTTGACATCGTGGTTCATCCGATGAGATCATCATGGAACATGTGGGAGCCAACATGGGTATCCAGATCCCGCTATTGGTTATTGACCGGAGAACGTCTCGGTCATGTCTACATGTCTCCCGAACCGTAAGGTCTACACACTTAAGGTTCGATGACGCTAGGGTTATAAAGGAAGTTTGTATGTGGTTACCGAATGTTGTTCGGAGTCCCGGATGAGATCTCGGACGTCACGAGGAGTTCCGGAATGGTCCGGAGGTAAAGATTTATATATGGGAAGTCCTGTTTTGGTCACCGGAAAAGTTTCGGGTTTTATCGGTAACGTACCGGGACCACCGGGAGGGTCCCGGGGGTCCACCAAGTGGGGCCACCGGCCCCGGAGGGCTGCATGGGCCAAGTGTGGGAGGGGACCAACCCTAGGTGGGCTGGTGCGCCCCCCCACAAGGGCCCAAGGCGCCTAGGGTTTGGGGAGGGGGTGCTTCCACCTAACTTGGGGGGCAAGTTTCCCCCCTCTCCCCCCTTGGCCGCCACCCTTAGATGGGATTGGGGCTGCCGCACCCCTTGGGGTGGAAAGCCTAGAGGGGGCGCACCCCCCTCCCTCTCCCCTATATATACTTGAGGGATTTGGGGCTGCCAACACATGAGTTTTGACCTCTCCCTGGCGCAGCCCTACCTCTCTCCCTTCTCCTCTCCCGCGGTGCTTGGCGAAGCCCTGCTGGATTGCCACGCTCCTCCATCACCACCACGCCGTTGTGCTGCTGCTGGACGGAGTCTTCCTCAACCTCTCCCTCTCTCCTTGCTGGATCAAGGCATGGGAGACGTCACCGGGCTGTACGTGTGTTGAACGCGGAGGTGCCGTCCGTTCGGCACTAGGATCTCCGGTGATTTGGATCACGACGAGTACGACTCCTTCAACCCCGTTCTCTTGAACGCTTCCGCTTAGAGATCTACAAGGGTATGTAGATGCACTCTCCTTTCCCTCGTTGCTGGTTTCTCCATAGATAGATCTTGGTGACACGTAGGAATTTTTTTTGAATTTCTGCTACGTTCCCCAACACGATGATCCTAGTGCCAAACGGACGGCACCTCCGCGTTCAACACACATATGGTTGGGAGAGACATCTCCCCCTTCTTGATACAGCAAGGGGAGGAGAGGTTGATGGAGATCCAGCAGCACGACGGCCTGGTGGTGGAAGTAGCGGGATCCCGGCAGGGCTTCGCCAAGCGCAAGCGGGGAGGAAGAGGTGTCATGGGAGGGAGGGAGGCGCCAGGGACTTAGGTGCGGCTGCCCTCCCTCCCCTCCACTATATATAGGGGCCTAGGGGGCGCCGACCCCTTGTAGATCCCATCTAGGGAGGGGGGCGGCTGCCCTAGGGGTGGCTTGGCCTCCAAGCCAAGTGGAGGCGCCCCCACCCCTTAGGGTATCTAACCCTAGGCGCATGGGAGTCCCAAGGGGGGCACACTAGCCCACCAGGGGCTGGTTCCCACGCCCCCTCAGCCTATGGGGCCCTCTGGGATAGGTGGCCCCACCCGATGGACCCCCGGGACCCTTCCGGTGGTCCCGGTACAATACCGATGACCCCCAAAACTTTCCCGGTGGCCGAAACTGGACTTCCTATATATAAATCTTTACCTTTGGACCCCTCCGGAACTCCTCGTGACATCCGGGATCTCATCTGAGACTCTGAACAACATTCGGGTTACCGCATACTATTATCTCTACAACCCTAGTGCCACCGAACCTTAAGTGTGTAGACCCTACGGGTTCGGGAACCATGCAGACATGTCCGAGACAACTCTCTGGCCAATAACCAACAGCGGGATCTGGATACCCATGTTGGCTCCCACATGTTCCACGATGATCTCATCGGATGAACCATGATGTCGAGGATTCAATCAATCCTGTATTCAATTCCCTTTGTCTAGCGGTATTGTACTTGCCCGAGATTCGATCGTCGGTATGCCGATACCTTGTTCAATCTCGTTACCGGCAAGTCTATTTACTCGTTCCGTAACACATCATCCCGTGATCAACCCCTTGGTCACATTGTGCACATTATGATGATGTCCTACCGAGTGGGCCCAGAGATACCTCTCCGTCACACGGAGTGGCAAATCCCAGTCTCGATTCGTGCCAAGCCAACAGACACTTTCAGAGATACCCGTAGTGCACCTTTATAGCCACCCAGTTATGTTGTGACGTTTGGTACACCCAAAGCATTCCTACGGTATCCGGGAGTTGCACAATCTCATGGTCCAAGGAAATGATACTTGACATTAGAAAAGCTTTAGCATACGAACTACACGATCTTTGTGCTAGGCTTAGGATTGGGTCTTGTCCATCACATCATTCTCCTAATGATGTGATCCCGTTATCAACGACATCCAATGTCCATGGTCAGGAAACCGTAACCATCTATTGATCAACGAGCTAGTCAACTAGAGGCTTACTAGGGACATGGTGTTGTCTATGTACCCACACATGTATCTGAGTTTCCTATCAATACAATTATAGCATGGATAATAAACGATTATCATGAACAAGGAAATATAATAATAATAACTAATTTATTATTGCCTCTAGGGCCTATTTCCAACAGTTCATTGTATTGTCTTGTGTAGTTCCACTAAAATGTATGATTGGCACAACATGATCCCTGTTTGCACAAGTAGGAACAAGGTGAAACCTTCATTAGGTTAGTGAGAAAGGATAGGAATACATTAGCATATTACTCAAACTGTAGCATCAAATTCATGATGGACAATACGCAAAACATTGCCTCGTTGAACCAATGGCAATAAATTGACATGCAAAACAATAGCACTATTATGTCATGACACTAATAATATTCCCTCCCTGCTCCACCACATGATTCACCTCCATAGACAGACATTCACACGTACATGATTCGGCATAGGGTCCTACTAAAGATTTGTTTAACTCCAACGGGAAAATTAGGCAGCAATAAATTAGTGGTACTTAAGTGCTCCTAAGTAATTAAGTGAGACAACAGAAGTGGAAGGGTTCCCTGGAGGATCGTCTCACATGTAAGGTAGTCATTGCCGGAGCCCTTGAATAGCCTCGACTGAGGCCTCTGGCTTCAGCAAGATCGCCTTGGCACTGTTTATTCTTCTTCTTCTTCCTCTTCATGCTCTGTTTCTCCTTCTCCTCACGAGTTGGTGAAACCAAGTACATGATTGGCCTTCTAATTCAGAATTGGTTTTGTTAGTGAGGGAGTACAAGTGTACTAGTAAAAAATAGTATTATTTTCTCATGGCAGTCGGAAAATAGAGATGAACACATGCATTAAATATCATTCTTACCTAAAGGAAGGTTATGGCGCCAATATGGATGATGAGGATTGGAACACAGATCTCCCTTTGTGCAGTTCCACCAAAATGAACCAACTGTTCCATCTGACATTCCAGTTAAACAACACAAAAGTCACTTCTTTTAAGAAGAGTTTTGTGCAGTGCACCAAAAGGTCACAACAGCAACAAGGTGAATTGGATATCCCTGTTTGCACAAAAAGGCACAGAGGAAACAGTCAGAGTCTCAAACAATTACAGGCAAAAACATTTGGCTAAACTTGTCAGAGTCTCAAACAATTATAGGCAAAAGCAGTGGCATGGCTTCAGTTTTACGAGGGACATTATATTAAGAACAACTAAGGCTGCATTCGGTTCAGAGGTTTGGTGCAGGATTTTCGTAGGAACACAATTCCTACTATATTCTTTCCCTTCCAACCGTTCGGAACACGGGAAAGGTGAATAGTGTTTCATAGGAAAGCTGGTCTGGTAGTACTGATTCCATCGGATTAGAAACATCCACGCGCTGCTCATTGTTTGGGCGGAAGCCCGAGGCAGGCGCTCGCTGCCATGTGTTAGACAGGTTGATGTGCTGTGTTTGCTGGAATAAAAAAATCAACCTATGTGAGGTACGTGAGGTGAGGACAAGAGTAGTCACTGTGCAGCTGAATAAACAAATAGCATCTCATACTGCCAAGCATGCTACTCTAAAAAAACAAATCTGTACATTTCGTAGTCCATCCGAACACATTCTCTTGAGAGTTTCCTCCGGTTCGCTGTTCCATAGTTTTATACCTACATTCCTTTCCTATTCCTCTATTTTTATCAAGACCTATGTTTTCTGCCCCTTTATTCCGACCGGAGCCTAAATATTTGGTATAAGGGCATGGGACAGTGGGTGCACCAGCAGTACAGAAAACAGGGGCATAAAGTGGTGATTCATAGTTTGTTGCCCCGAGAAACAAACATCCAAGAAACATATCTGGGTTGGTCCCATTTTTGTTCACTCTAGCCACCTACTCCTATGTGTGGATAGCAAATCTAGTCCTGGTCATACCATTGTGTACAGCGTTACCCCTATATTTCCCTTTTTGACCAAGAGACCGGTTGGATAACTAGTCTGTACTACTTTCATCCCCTTTCCTTCCTGTTTGTACCAAGTCCGATGTACATACTAAATTCCCCCACCCCCATTTTATTTCAATGACAAGTATTTTCAGACGGAGGGAGTACACGATTCGACTCCATGAAGTATATTTACCTCTAACAATAGAAAAAAATAGGTGACGTTGGACCATCCGATCGAGAGGGGCTGAGAGGTAGAAAATGATGCACATGCAGCGACGTAGCGAGCTGGGGAACTAGAGCTAAGGCGGTTTCGAACGAAGATATACCTGAAGGTCGTCGGGATGTGGATAGGTGGGCAGCGGGAGGCCGGATCCGCCCACAGGCAACGACGAAGAGATCAGAGGACCTCCCGCGCCGGCGCTCGGCCAGAGATAACGGTGCGGCCGGCAGTGGGTCTCCTCCCTCGCTGCCGATGACGGCCTAAACGCTGCCCCTCCTCCCCTTCACCGGCGGAGGAGGATATGTTCGGATCTGTAACCAGCGGTGATGATAGAAAGCCAGTGTTTTTTGAAAGGAGAAAGACAAGGTTACTACACCTATCTTGTTTAGATCTGGAGAGGATGAGAGTGTGTGAATAGAGCAGCCTAGCAAGCAACCGCGGAGGCTCCGACCTATATATAAGTAGTGGGGTAGTTTTCCTTTTTCACTCCATCAAAACAATCGTTTAAAATTGTGTACTACTACATGCCAGGTCGCGGTTTTTTTAGTTGTTGATTGTTTTTTGAGATAGCTACCCGCTTGTTCCAAGTGGTGTTACGGTGTGCTAGGTTGCACTTTGTATCGTTCAAGTCTGGTAGTACTACAAGTCCCTCCATTAAATGAACAACCACCCCTCGTAAAAATTGTGAACAAGCCCACTGCTAAAATTAGCAAAAACGTGGGTTGCCCCAACATGCATTATTATTTATATTTTCTACTCCCTCCGTTCCTAAATATAAGTCTTTTTTATTAGCCACACCTAAGACAAGAATTGTTTTATTAGTAGTGAACCCCACATGTTATAGACACAAAAATTGTGGCAAGATTCCCTTAGGCAAGCCAAAGTGTGTCTAACAATTTGAGCAACTCAGGTTAGGCAAGTGTGGCAAGTGTGGGAAAAATAATGTGGCAACATAAGACAAACATAGTCAAAATCCAAACAGCCCCGTGATTTTTTGTGACATGCATGAAAAATTGGTTAGTTAAATTTATAGTCAAAATTTGGCAAGGTGCATCAAATCAACACATGCAAGTATCAAAAGGAAAGTCACGGCATGCATGCATGCGTTGTACTCCCTCCAAATCCAAATATAAGTCTTTTTAGAGATTGCAACAAGTGACTACTCCCTTCGTTCCTAAATGTAAGTCTTTTTAGGGATTCCACTACAAACTACATACGGATGTATATAGACATATTTTAGAGTGTAGATTCACTCGTTTTGTTTTGTATGTAGTTCATAATGAAATCTCTAAAAAGACTTATATTTTGGAACGGAGGGAGTACATACGAAGCAGAATATGTCTACTCCTACATACGAAGTAACCCATTTGAAATGTGTAAAAAGACTTTTATCGAATGCAGTGCTTTGATGTGTCGCGTCAACTCGTACAAGCCCGAGAAATTTTATTACTACGACGCCCTCTCCCTCGCGGACTGAGCTCCGGTGCCTTAACTGCACCTGCCTTTGGCTGCATGACAGGTGGGCCAACCACCTGTTGGGCCCACCTGTCATGGACGCAAAGGCAGGAGCAGTAAGTAGAAGCTTTTGCTACACGCTATCCCTCCCACACGAGGTGGACGGACAAGCAGCAGTGGATTCGATACTGTAGAAGTAGGAGTAACATCATTGTTCGTCTTCTCGAAGAGGCGAAGAGCCAAGTGCAAACCGAACATGGCAGTTGCAAACGCTCGCGTGGTGCGGTTCCTTGGAGTACTAGCCAGGCTCTTGCATGAGACAAAATTGCTATTGTTTAACAATTAAACTCCATTATCCATTGGTTGATACTCATTCTGCATAGGTCCACGCGCTTAGCACCGTTTCCTCCTCGGGTCACCAATGTTTATTTGCTAATTAAGGCTGGTTGTAATGGGTAGTATCATAAGTTAGTATCATGCATATGATACTAGTGTGTGATACTACCTTCCTAATGCATAGTATCATATGGTAGTATCATAGATGACTTTATTTATTATCATGCATGACACGTACTAGTGTAGCATTTATTATGATACGGTATCATGATATGATACTCAACCCTCTCTTACTTCATTTAATTCTATGCCACCTCATCAAAGTTGCCTAGTTGGCATGCATGATACTAGCTATGATACTCCCATTACAACCAGCCTAATAGCATTCCATGCAATGAACTAGCCATTGCAAGTCATTAAAAGCATGCACACCTCTCATCTCTTATTGATTGATACGTATGTCAAGAAACAAGAAACAAGGTAGAAGTTAATGCACGGCACCTAAGTGTTTTGGGACTATTTGGTTTTCGTAAGATGACTTACACACCCTGTAAACCGGAAAGGAGTATCTGCCTTTCTAGAGATTTCAACAAGTGACTAGACTTCGGCTAAAAAAACAAGTGACTAGACTACACCGTGTGCAGTACCCCCTCCCTTCCGGCTTATAGGGGTCAAATCTCAAATCTCATGAACCAAGGCATTTTGCGATTGGAGGAATGTATCTCGTACTTTACAAAACTACCCTAATTAAACTCATGCACTAATTACGTAGTTCTCTTGTTTTCCTCTCCGCCTTGGTCGCGGTGCACAATATTGAGAGAGTGCTTGGATACGTTTTAGTCTCATGACTAAAAGTAGTGGGACTAAAACTTGTTAGCCTCATCCATGCTTGGATCCAAATACTAAAGAGACTAAAATCAAGTTAATGACATTTCAAAGCATCCGGGCCCGCGTGCCATCCACCAAATCACAGCGAGGTGCTACAGTCGAGACTCACCTATCACCCCGGTGTGGCCGTCATGACCCGTCATATCACAAAACCCACACCTTTACCAGCAGTGGTAAGGTGGCCTCCAAGTTGGACTGGACGAAGCAACCATCATTTCATTGGAACACTCGTTCAAGCCCTTTCTTCCCTTTCTTGAAGAAAACCTCACTCCAGGCTACTCACTTCTGCCATTTTTCTTCTCTACCGACGAAGGAAAGGTGGGCGAATCAGTTATGCTGCTATATTTTCATTCCAATAATCTTCTTTTTGCGAAGCACCAACCGATTCTCACATCCTATTATTTTCCCGTTTTCATTGCGATTGTGGTTTCCTTTCAATTGCTTTTTGTTTGTCTGTTCATTGATGGATCCTGGAGCACTAGGCAAAGAGTTGCCGGCGGACAACCCACTGGAGACAGCGATCTCCAGGAAGCGAGCACCGACCAACGAGTTGACCATGTTGGCGGGCCAACCCATGGAGACGAAGAACTCCAAGAAACAAGCATTGGCCAAAGAGTTGAGGACGTTGGCGGACGAACTCCTCAAAGAAAGTTGGAAGAACAGCAAGGGCCCCACCGTGCCTACCCCAGGAGCTTTGGTTGCCACCTATGTGAGGCTCAAGACCTAGTTTGAGGAGATAGTCGCCGTTGAGAAGCAGTATTCCCCTGGCAAGGTTATGGCCCCCATCGAGGACGAGGAGATGGCCCCCGGAGGGATGAGATCCCCCGGTGAGCTGCACAAGGTAAAAAATAATGGCTTATTACCATAGTTGTGGTTTTTGTTTATTTGCAATGTGCTTGCTTTTTGATTATTTGCAATGTGCTTGCTAATATGTTAGTGTTGTGCAGGTGCCGGTGGTTGTCCTTGATGATTCCGATGTCGTGGCCCGTCTTGTTGGCATCGCCCCGGAGATCGATTCCGATGCCGTTGTCCATCCTGTGGACATCGCCCCAGAGATCGATTCCAAAGTTGCGGTCAGTCCTGTGGACATCGCCCCAGAAATCGATTCCCATGCCGCTGTTCGTGCTGTGGTCATTGCCCGAGAGATCGATGACAAGAAATAGTTGGTCGCGCTAATCCTTCAGGGTAGTTTGCATTGCCCTGTGTTTAATTACCAGAACAATGCTTGTTATCAAACCATCTTAGGGCTAGTGCACTGTCTTGTGTAGGCGGATCTTGCTACTTTTGTTTGATAGTGAATTATGCGATGAATCATGCGAACCCTCTCCGAGTTATGGAAACAGATGTATCCTCACCAGCTTTTGATGTAATATATGGCATGCTTAGATGTAAGTTTGAACCGTTTATCATATCAGCAGGGATTGTTTGATGATTCTTGGTGTTAGTAGGCTAGCTACTGTGCGAGCTATAGTACTTGCAAAACACTCACCGAAGAGAAACGTTGGGGCTGATGAGCTCGTGGTATGCTTATAATTATCCCTCGTCGATTGACCAATAGCCCTAGCTCCTAAAATTGTGGGCTTAGAAATCGATCAGACAATAGTCGACATACATTCAGGCCTCATTTGGTTCATAGGGTAGGAAAATCGTAGCAAAATTACAGAGAACGTGCAAGACAAAATCATAGCAGTGCAGAGACGTACTCCCTCCGTTCCAAAATAGATGACCTAGGCGGGCTAGTTTGGCCTAGTGAGTTTCAGTGATATGACGTGGTACAGTGCCGTCCAGTCTTCGCATGTGGTAGCAGTATTGCGGGTACAGTAAGTTTTCTTGAAGAAGCGGAATTCAACGAAGTCATGATGGTTCCTTCGTCTGAACAACTTACGGTGGGAAAGGTTGGGCCTGCGATACGTCCGGGGTAGACCAGGATAATTTTGTGCATGGCAGGTGGACCAGGATGGTCGACGTCCCATATGTCGGCGAATGAAATTATTCTTTCCGATATAGAGGACGAGCAACGAGTATTCATTGTTTATTTTTGATGAAAGCTATTGTCTCCACTATTACTCCTTGACTTTGTCAATGCCTCCCTCTCCTCCACATAAGCGGGGACTACTTGCTATGCATGCAGCGGGCAGCTGGCGTCTTGAGGGGGCAGGGCGGTGAGAGCGGGCTCCGAAAGCGGTCCAGACTCCAGCATGGCCCACCTCACATTATCACCATATATTTCTTGGAGTCTGTGCGCGGTGGGCGGGCGATCTCTTCTCCCTCCCCCGTTTCTCTCTTCTCAGCCGACGCCCGCCGAGCGATTAGATTTCGGCTATCGACGGTTTATTCAATTATGGTCCCACATGTCAGTGAAATTGCAAGACAACGCGTGTCCCCTTTGGTGAGCGGTGTGCGAGCCGAATTGTCGGGGTTGCGACGCGTACGAGTCGTAAGTGTGCCGCCTTTTCCTTTAGAACTTGCGAAGAGTAACATTTTCGCGCAATCAATCGATAGAAATCCAGAACAAAATGACGAGGGCGGTGCTTTCCCGCTCGTTTAGCGGGCTAGTTCGAGTGATATGATGTGCTACAGTGCCGTCCACTTGCTCCATTTTTATGTAAGCAAGAGTTTACACTCGTACGCAGGAGGAGTGCGAAACACCGCGGATCTGATTTTGATCGAGGGATAACTGTTCCCTGCCAAATGATGGAGGATTGTTAGCGATTATAGCATGATAGTTAGGGCATATCCAGCGCTGGCCCACAAATTTACACCGGCATCTGTCCGAGGACACTGATGGATGCCATCCAATGCTGCCCGCATACCTTTCGACAACTATATGAACTAACCGGACGAAATTCGTGCAAACAAAGCAAATTTCAAATTAACCGGATGAAATTAACCAGATGAAATTCATTACATTTCGAAAACTTTTCCTACAAACTGGACGAAATTCATTACATATTTCGCACAAACCGTACTAAACCTACTGTAAACCTAATCTAAACGATCGCCGGTGCCCGACCACCAAGTCCGGCCATGAACCCGAGAAAGCCGGCCATTGCCTTTGCCTCCTCCTCATCCGCCTCGATAACCTCCTCCTCCGGCCGGAGCACAAGGTTATGAAGATTTCCGCCTCCACGTCGCCGTCAAGCGGCTAATCGGCCGCCGATGTTTACCCCACCAAGCTTGGCGTCGACTGAGTGGAGTAGCGGTGGCCTTCCCGGGACCAGAGCGGCGGCGACCTACCGTGTACTACTCTTCCTCGCTGCCGGCTGCGCCCGCGCACGCGCGCCGGCTTCGTGGTCGTGGCGGCGGAGGGTGGCCCGGGGGGTGCCAGCGATCTCCTTTGTTTGTTCCTGCGACAGTACGTCCAAGAGAGCTTTGGAGCGCGCCCGGAGCGGAGCCGCCGATGTCCCTCGTCTGCTCCTGCGACAGTACGTCCAAGAAGCTTCGGAGCACCACGAGGCCATGGTTGAAGTGGTGCCGACAGAAGGAAGGGACCAGAGGAGAATAAGTGTGGGTCTTTGGCTATGGCTGGGAGCTGGGGCTCAAGTTAATATAGCGGGAGAATGGCAATGAGCCGCGGCAGACGGATGGACAACTGGCGCCGGAGTAGGTTCGTCGGGCGTGAATGCGGACACTGCTTCAGTGACTTAACTGCAGATGCGTTTGGGTGTCTGACATGTGGGCCCAACGGGCGTCTGGCCCGCATGTCAGTGACACACCAATTGCACGTGTAGTTAAGTATAGTGAATGCGGCATTGACATTCTGGAGAGACGGTGACCGTTTCAGGCGCATGCAGACTGTTTGACCGGTCAACCATACAAATACGGAGCTATACGCTGAGCCAGCGACTGTATAATCACCATATCTTGTATACAATGATCAAAGTGAGCTATCAAGACAAGTTCGATGACCGTCAATGCATTTTACTCGGTAATAAAAGACCAGGATTGAAGGAAATCCTAATTTGCTTCGTCTTCTGTCCTTGAGCTCTTGACAAACCAATGCACTATACGGTTGTCCGGCCACTCCACCCCAGAGCTCTCACCAAGCGTCATTCATGCCACCGCGCCGCACACTAACCGGTAAGGCAGCGATGGCATCCCGCCGCGTCAAATTCCTCGCCGCCCACGAACACACACAAAATGGTAGGGAAGCGATGGCATCCCGCTGTGCCGAGTTCATCGCCGCTCGCGGCCTCACAACTATGTGGTAGGAATTTGAAGATGCCAACGCCGAATGGGCGGTAGAGCAAGAGGCGGCCAAAGCCGCACAGAGGGAGCGAAAAGGTCAGAAAGCACTCAAGAAAAGAGAGGCCCGCCACCGCAAGAAAGAAAAGGACGCACGCGCTGCTGCGGAGAGGTCGGCGGAGATCCAAGCACGGTGGGGTGTTGCCGACAAATCCGGGAAGGAGAACGAGGGCGTCTAGCCAGCATGTGAGAAGTAGTAGTACTAGTAGTTAGTGTGTGTGTCTGTGTCTGAGTACGAGCATGTACCAGTACTACTAGTTACTATTGTAGTTCTTAGAGCAAATTACCAGTACATTAGCCTAGACTAAGTGGAAAAATCTCTATCCTATGCATCAAATGTCATCTCTTTCTCTATAGGAATTGAGATGCATGTCATCTCACTTCCTATGATTTTCATATTCCTATCCTATGAACGAAAGGAGGCCTCTGGTGGAGTAAATATTGTAGCTAGCAGTACTACTGGTACAATAGTTTTCTTCAAGAAGCGGAATTCAATGAAGTCATGATGGTTCCTTCGTCCGAGCAACTTCAAAGTGGGAAGTGGGCCTGTGATTTGACGGCTCATTAGTCATTGTTACTGCGGCGCGACGACCTGGGTGACTCTCCCTTGGAGTTCTGCGTGCATGGCAAGTGGACCAAGATGGTCGACGTCCCACATATTGGTGAACGGGAGTATTCTTTCCGATATCAAGGAGCAAGGAAACCGCGTGGTATAGTATCACTGCTGATTGGTTCGTAAAAAAGTTAGTATCACTGCCGATTTATAATTATTTTTTATTTCTGATGAATGCTAGCGTTTCAACTCTTACGACAAAGGGTGCCAAACACGACACGTGCTGGATGTCCCACACGTCAGCGGAAGGAGTGGGACATGAACAGCATGGTAGAGCCCAGCGTAAAAAAAACAGCGTGGTAGAGCGTCTCCACTTCTTCCACTTCTGGGTCGGAGACCACACGTAGTAGTACTTAGCTGTATGAACGATACAAAGTGCGACCTGGAGAGAAAGACACGTCTAGTTGGAAGGTCTCGGGGCATACACGTAAACAAATATAAAAGTTAATATGTGCCTCCAACTAATATAGTAGTAGTAGAGTACTTAGACACGTACTCCATAACATCACCGTGCATTGCACGTACAACATTTAGTGGTAGTACGTAGTAAGAGACAAATGCCGCCCAAGAGTTCCCTTCTCGACCTACTTTTGGGTGTTTGGTAGAGTGTATGGAGGGTGCATGAGTCCACACTAGTTTAGCACAAATACACTAGAAGCATGCATGAAGAGGGGTGTTGAGTTGAGCATGCATGAAGAGGGAACAACTATGCTGAGACGAGAACGCAACCAAACACACCATGTATGCCACGCATGTTCATACCATTTGTACCTTTCTACTTCACTTACTGCGCTACATTACTCAGGTTCGTACGTCCACTCCTGGGTACATGTCCGTCTCGTAGTTCCAGTGCCACGTGTTCTTCATATAGATGGAACGATCGTTGCATACCACGTGCGCCTTGATGCTAGATGTCTCGCGTGTTGGCAAAAGGATGAACAAAGCTCACGTAAAAAAATAGAGTGGAAGAACATAGATTCCGGACGACCGAGAAGGAGCAGGAACCTTGTGGTGGAGCGTTTGCACTCATAATATTTAATTCAGCGATATAAAATTAACCAATCATCTCCACAGTGGACTGGAAGAGTACGAAACATGGCAGCCCAGTGTAGTTACATCATACTAGTACATGGCTAACCCACGCTATCACCATATTTCTTGGCTTCCGTGCGACACCTATCTCTAGTAATCCAGCAGCCTGTATCACTTCTCCCTCCTCGTCTCTATCAAAGTGCGGCGGGCTGGCGTTTCTACCGTCTATTGAGGTCGGTTAACTATCACATGTTAGTGACATGCCAAGAGCATTCTAAAAAAAATTCCTTTCACGTTCCGTTTTCAAAAAGAAAAAAATCCTTTCACGTACGAATTTGCCTGTATGCTTTGAGCAACTTGCATGTCCTATACTGCTCCTGTTTGACACTCTAACTTAGCTAGAGGTTAGACTAACTCATGACTAACCCTGAACTAACTGTAGCCAAAGAGGTGTTTGGGTGACAGGGTTAGATTGACAATAAATGCACTTCGTGGAGAGAGAAAAGTGATTTTTCAGTGGTCCCAATGAGAACTATCTCCAGTTAGCACCTCTTGGGTGGGATAGTTTTTTTTGGTGGGTTCGGTGCAACTTGCTCCAATTTAAACCCTCATGCTTGGATACTTTAGGGCTATTTGAGCCCCAACTAGCTCAAATTAACTCTAATCCATGGATCCAAATAGGGCCTATGGCCAGTCTCGACGCGGAGCAGTCGCGTGCACCGGGAAGCGGCGCTCTCTCGGCTGTCGCACCACTTCAAAGCCGGCGCCAGTGAGAGGTCGCCTCCGCTCTGTCCGGGCATTAATGCGGCACCGACGCTCCAGGCGACGCTGACCGTTTCACGCGGGAAGCGCGCGCTGGCAAGGGAGTATAGGTTTTGAACCGTTTCAGGTGTAGTAGTAATGGTAGTTTGCAAAACTACTCAATTATTGCACTCAGTTTCCTAAGAAATTGTGGTAAAAAACGTTTCTCCATAGCCCGCTTCCCTTCTCCTCCCCGCTCGTGATTTACGTGGCCATGTCAACAAAATGTCACTTCCTACTCATGATTTGCGTTATATAATTACAAGCAAGATTCTCGTGCATTGCACGGAACATCAATATGCATTTTTTTACAAAACACCTGTTGTGATTGACCCATGCAGGAGTAATCCCATGTGTAAAAACTAATGATATCTTGAGAATTGTATCAGAAAACTAGTATCTCGAGAATGTCATCGAAAAAATGAAAGATGAGAGATAAGGCGAGGAGGAGTAGAGCGTGGTGGTGACTGGTGGTCGGAATGAGCGGAGGCATGGGGATGGACGGCACCGGCAGGCGGCAGCGGCCACCATGCATGCTAGATTGTTCCAGAGACTGATTTCTTTTTTAATTGCTAAGCAATGAAGTTGCGGGAGATAATGATGTGGAGAGAGGTGTGGGTATCTTTTGTAAAATTATCATAGTTTGCTTCCTATCCGTCAGATATAGATCATACGGTCTATATTACAAGATGGCAGGCACACCATCATCGCCAACTCGTTTTTTTATAAGGGTATACAGATGATAAGTTTGCTGACTACTAAAGTAAAGTGGAATCTGTCCATGTTATGCAAGTAAATAAAGGTGATTGTTTATCATACGGGTAAGGTTGGATGAAGGGTGGTAGGAACAAATGCTCCGCCTAGAGCATGTGTGTGTGAGATGGAGTCTTAGTGTGTGTGGTGTGTGTGTGTGTGAGAGAGAGAGAGAGAGTGAGAGAGAGAGAGGAGAGAGAGAGAGATGGAGTCTTAGTTTGTGTGTGTGTGTGAGAGA